>NC_066582.1:48629786-48929786 GCF_024323335.1 Lathyrus oleraceus
TCTTATCGGGCCTATTAATTAAATTTGAGTTATCATGCTTTAAGCCCAAATATAATACTAGTATATAAGAGGTGAGGAGAATGAGAATTAGGATTCATTTGATCATTTGAGGCAATAGAGAAAAAGAAGAGGAAAAGTAAGGAGAAGAGGGGAAGAACAAGAGAGAAGCTAGGGTTTCCAGAAAATTGAAGAGGTAAGGGGGGAATCCATATTATTATGGGTTAGTATGATTGGGTCAATGTGTAGAAATGTGTCTACGTTGAATTCCCTAAAACCTAACAATTTTGATGAGTATTCTTGATTTGTGGTGATTTGATTGTGTTAAACTGCAAATTAACGTTATATACTTAGAGTAGTGTATGAGTCATAATTTTCTGAACGTTTGGCTTTTTACGGAATCGAAATCGGAGATCCGAAAGTCCTCCAACGATGAAAAACGCAAAAAATTCTGCATTCTGTTTTGTGTTAACGCAGGAATAGCATTCTGTTTTTGCATTAACTGGTTAACCAAAAGCGTTAACCGGTTAACACTGTTGAAAATCTGCCAGGAATTTCTTTCTGTTTTGCGTTAACCGGTTACCCAAATGCGTTAACCGGTTAACACTGTTGAAATTTGCCAGGAAGTGCATTCTGTGTCACGTTAACCGGTTACCCAAATGCGTTAACCGGTTAACACTGTTTGAAAAGTGAAAAATTGAGATTTTAAATGCTGTATTCGTTTTGGAATGAAATCTAAGTGGGCGTATTGGATGATTAGCCTATATTTGTGAATGAATTATTGTTATGAATGTGTATATGTACCATTGGTGGATAATTCATAGAGTTGAATTATGGTGATATGTGGAATGTTAAGATGGTAGAGATGATCTTAATTGCATATGTATTGGTATTTGTATATTCATTCATGGCATGGTCGGCTTCATAGTGGAAGCGGTGAAACTGTGGGTTCACATGGTATTAGATGTTGATCCTTGAATGGAAATAGGCGTAGCAGACGTTGATCCTTAATTGGAAATAGGCGTGGTGGCTTTGATCTTATCCGGATCGGAAGCATGGCTTGGATTCTAGATATTGAATCGGAAAGCAGTGAAACATTGGGTTCACATTGAGGTACCGCATGCATAGAGTCACATGTCTTGCATTGAGTCACATTAGAGTTATGTTATAATTGAGTGTATGCATTGTTGTGATTGTGATGTGTGTATGAAATATGGTAATTGAATTTGGTGATGTTTGAGTACATAACTTGGCAAAATATGTGATTATGTGATAATTGTAGTTATGTGTATTTTTGGGAATATAGTATTGGATTTCAACATTGCACTCCTTGAGTTTTGATGGATGGTTGAAACATGTGAAATAAATGTTGATGAATATTATTTACACGGTTATACGAAGTGTGATGAATTCCTTTAATTGTTGATTTAATCATTGTGCTTTATTATACTTCTTCATAATGATTTGAATTCTCACCCTTTCTGTTTGAATGTTGCCTTTACATGGGCATCGCGCAGATACTCAGGAGTAGTATTGCTGAAGTAAGTGGACGGTAGCTCACTCGAGATTTAGCTGGAGAGTTTCCGTGTTTCAGTTTAGAGACTGAGTAGTGAGTCAATGCTCTGGTCATGTAACACTGGGTAGATTAGTAGTATTTAACTTATATCTTATTTGGATATGCATTATGTTATTACTTGTTTTATTTTATCTTGAAGAGATTATTGAGAGATGATCATGGTATGGGACATGGATTATTTTATGAAATGCATGAGTATTCATTATTTTCCGCTGCAAATGCATATTCTTGAATATTCATGAGAACTGAAATGTGTTATTTTAAATGACCAGGTGTATTGTATATTGATGATGAATGATGTTCGATTCTTGAAAGCTTTTAGTTTTTGAAAACGTCGATGTGACGCCCTTTTGTTTATATGCGTGCTTATTTACTCTGATTATATGTTAAGTATTTTGGGGTAGAAAAAGGGGTGTTACATTAGTGGTATCAGAGCAGGTCGGTCCGTCCGGCCAGGTTGTTTAATTATGTTTGTCCCCTAGTATGCGACATGTGTGTGAGAACACTGTCGATGCTTGTTTTATTTTCCATTGACAGGTTGGGAATGAAATAAGTGGGGGAGAAGCGTCTGCTTATCTTGGATGTTCCAATTGTATCGAGCTTGGACATTATGTTGTTGCATGCAAGAGTGCAGTGTTGGCTAGTTAACCTGTTTTGAGAATGTTGTGTTTTCCTGAACCCGAAGAGAGGTCGGATTCGAGGATGGTGTTGGTTAGCAGTTAATCGGGTGTATATCAACTGTTTTGAGAAGAGGGTTAATTTCCTGAGGTTGGTGCTAAGGAAGATTGGTTTGTGTCTACTAAGCAAGTTGAGGAATCGGTGCAAGGTGGTGCCGAGTTGTTTATGTTGTTGGCAACTTTGGATATTCGTGAGAAGAGGACGATTGAAGAATTGCCGATAGTTTGTGAGTTTGTGGAGGTATTTCCTGAAGATATAAGTGATTTACCGCCGCAACGTGAGGTTGAGTTTTCGATTGATTTAGTTCCTGGAACTAGTCCTGTATCGATGGCTCCCTATAGGATGTCTGCTTCTGAGTTGAAAGAGTTGAAGAGTCAACTTGAATACTTGCTTGAGAAGAAGTTTATTCGTCCTAGTGTGTCGCCGTGGGGTGCACCTGTTCTGTTGGTCAAGAAGAAAGAAGGTTCTATGAGATTATATGTTGAGTATAGACAACTAAACAAAGTGACGATTAAGAACAAGTATCCACTTTCGAGGATTGACGATCAGATGGATCAGCTGGTTGGAGCTTGTGTGTTTAGCAAAATTGATTTGAGGTCTGGGTATCATCAGATTCGTGTAAAGGTTGAGGATATTCAAAAGACTGCTTTTCGGACAAGGTACGGTCACTACGAGTACTCCGTGATGCCTTTTGGTGTGACTAATGCACCTGGTGTATTTATGGAGTATATGAATAGAATTTTTCATGATTATCTGGATAAGTTTGTTGTTGTGTTCATCGATGATATATTGATTTATTCTAAGAGCGAAGAGGATCATGCCGAGCATTTGAAGGTTGTGTTATCGGTATTGAAAGAGAGGAAGTTATTTGCTAAACTCTATAAATGTGAGTTTTGGTTGAGTGAAGTAAGTTTTCTTGGACATGTGATTTCGAGTGGTGGTATTTCTGTGGATCCTACGAAGATTGAAGTTGTATCTCAATGGGAAGCTCCTAAGTCTGTTGCTGAGATTCGAAGTTTCCTTGGTTTGGTTGGTTATTATAGGAAGTTCATTGAAGGATTTTCTAAGTTGTCGTTACCATTGACGCATTTGACTAGGAAAGGTCAAGCTTTCATTTGGACTTCGCAGTGTGAAGCGAATTTTCAAGAGCTTAAGAGAAGATTGACTATGGCTCCTATTTTGATTTTACCGGATCCGTTAGAAACTTTCGTTGTGTATTGTGATGCTTCTTTTTAGGTTTAGGAGGTGTTTTGATGCAAAAGGGGCAAGTGGTAGCTTATGCTTCAAGGCAACTTAAAGTTCATGAGAGGAATTACCCGACGCATGATTTAGAGATGGCCGCCGTTGTGTTTGTGTTGAAGCTTTGGAGACATTATTTGTTTGGATCGAGATTTGAGGTGTTTAGTGATCACAAGAGTTTGAAGTACTTGTTCGATCAGAAAGAATTGAATATGAGGCAAAGGAGATGGTTGGAATTCTTGAAAGATTATGATTTTGGTTTGAATTATCATCCTGGAAAGGCGAATGTTGTAGCCGATGCATTGAGTAGGAAGTCATTGCACATGTCGATGTTGATGATTCGAGAGTTTGATTTGTTGGAGCAATTTAGAGATTTGAGTTTGGGTTGTGAAGCGACGCCTTCATGTGTTAAGCTTGGTATGTTGAAGCTTACGTGTGGCATTCTTGACGAGATTAGAGAAGGTCAGAAGTCAGATTTGAAATTAGTCGATGTTATGACATTGATTAATCAAGGAAAAGGTGGTGACTTTCAGATTGATGAGAATGGTATCATGAGGTGTCGTGATCGAGTTTGTGTTCCGGATGTTGCGGATTTGAGAAAGAGGATTCTTGAGGAAGGGCTTAGAAGTGGTCTGAGTATTCATCCTGGTGCTACTAAAATGTATCAAGACTTGAGAAAGATGTTTTGGTGGCAAGGTATGAAGAAGGATGTAGCGGAATTTGTGTATTCATGTTTGACTTGTCAAAAGTCAAAGATTTAACATCAAAAGCCGTCTGGTTTGATGCAACCGTTATCTATTCCCGAGTGGAAGTGGGATAGTATCTCTATGGATTTTGTTTCGGGCTTGCCGAGAACATTGAGTAATTGTGAGGCGATTTGGGTCGTTGTGGACAGGTTGACGAAATGTGCTCATTTTATTCCGATGAGGATGGATTATTCGATGGAGAGACTTGCTAAGTTGTACATCGAAAGGATTGTGTGTTTGCATGGTATTCTGTCGAGCATTGTTTCGGATAGAGATCTAAGGTTCACTTCGAGATTTTGGGAAGGTTTGCAAAGTGCTTTGGGTACGAAGTTGTGTTTGAGTTCGGCGTATCATCCGCAAACTGATGGTCAAACGGAGAGGACTATTCAGTCACTTGAAGATCTTTTGAGGTCTTGTGTTTTGGAACAAGGAGGAAATTGGGATAGTTCTTGCATATGATCGAGTTTACGTATAACAACAGTTTCCATTCGAGTATTGGAATGGCACCTTTTGAGGCTCTTTATGGCAGAAGGTGTAGAACTCCTTTGTGTTGGTACGAATCGGGGGAGAGTGTTGTGGTTGGACCCGAGTTGATTCAAGAGACTACGGATAAGATTAAGATGATTCAAGAGAAGATGAAGGCTTCTCAAAGTCGTCAAAAGAGTTATCATGATAAGAGGAGGAAAGCTCTTGAGTTTGAGAAAGACGAGCATGTGTTTCTTCGAGTTACGCCAATAACGGGTGTTGGTAGAGCTTTGAAGTCGCGTAAGTTGACGCCGCGTTTCATTGGTCCTTATCAGATTTCCGAGAGGGTAGGTGAAGTGGCATATCGGATTGCATTACCACCATCACTTTCTAATCTTCATGATGTGTTCCATGTGTCTCAATTGAGGAGGTACATTGTGGATCCATCGCATGTTGTTCCATTAGATGATGTTCAAGTGAGGGATAATTTGACGATCGATACATCACCTATGCGAATTGAAGATCGAGAAGTGAAAAAGCTCCGTGGTAAGGAGATTGCTTTGGTGAAAGTGATATGGGGCGGAGTCGCCAATGACAATATTACTTGGGAACTCGAGGATAAGATGAAGGAATCGTATCCGGAGTTGTTCGTTCGAGGTATTTTCGAGGCCAAAAATCTTTAAGTGGGGGAGAGTTGTAACAACCCAATTTTAGTAATTATTTCTTATATTATTATTATTATATTTTATTTTATTTATTTGGAGTGTTAATTAATTAATTGGTTGTTAGGTAGTAATAATTGATTATATTAATTAATTTGGTATGTTAATTAATTAATTAGTTGATATGAGATATAATGAATAATGGAATTAATTAACTTGGTATGTATATTGAGTTGGTTTGATTTATTTGAATTAAATAGAGATATTTAAATATTAGGTCTTATCGGGCCTATTAATTAAATTTGAGTTATCATGCTTTAAGCCCAAATATAATACTAGTATATAAGAGGTGAGGAGAATGAGAGTTAGGATTCATTTGATCATTTGAGGCAATAGAGAAAAAGAAGAGGAAAAGTAAGGAGAAGAGGGGAAGAACAAGAGAGAAGCTAGGGTTTCCAGAAAATTGAAGAGGTAAGGGGGAATCCTTATTATTATGGGTTAGTATGATTGGGTCAATGGGTAGAAATATGTTTACGTTGAATTCCCTAAAACCTAACAATTTTGATGAGTATTCTTGATTTGTGGTGATTTGATTGTGTTAAACTGCAAATTAACGTTATATACTTAGAGTAGTGTATGAGTCATAATTTTCTGAATGTTTAGCTTTTTACGGAATCGAAATCGAAGGTCCGAAAGTCCTCCAACGATGAAAAACGCAGAAAATTCTGTATTATCTTTTGTGTTAACGCGGGAATAGCATTCTGTTTTTGCGTTAACCGGTTAACCAAAAGCGTTAACCGGTTAACGCTGTTAAAAATCTGCCAGGAATTTCTTTCTGTTTTGCGTTAACCGGTTACCCAAATGCGTTAACCGGTTAACACTGTTTGAAAAGTGAAAAACTGAGATTTTAAATGCTGTATTCGTTTTGGAATGAAATCTAAGTGTGCGTATTGGATGATTAGCCTATATTTATGAATGAATTATTGTTATGAATGTGTATATGTACCATTGGTGGATAATTCATAGAGTTGAATTATGGTGATATGTGGAATGTTAAGATGGTAGAGATGATCTTAATTGCATATGTATTGGTATTTGTACATTCATTCATGGCATGGTCAACTTCATAGTGGAAGCGGTGAAACTGTGGGTTCACATGGTATTAGACGTTGATCCTTGAATGGAAATAGGCGTAGCAGACGTTGATCCTTAATTGGAAATAGGCGTGGTGGCTTTGATCTTGTCCGGATCGGAAGCATGGCTTGGATTCTAGATATTGAATTGGAAAACGGTGAAACGTTGGGTTCACATTGAGGTACCGCATGCATAGAGTCATATGTCTTGCATTGAGTCACATTAGAGTTATGTGATAATTGAGTGTATGCATTGTTGTGATTGTGATGTGTGTATGAGATATGGTAATTGAATTTGGTGATGTTTGAGTACATAACTTGGCAAAATATGTGATTATGTGATAATTGTAGTTATGTGTATTTTTGGGAATATAGTATTGGATTTCAACATTGCACTCCTTGAGTTTTGATGGATGGTTGAAACATGTGAAATAAATGTTGATGAATATTATTTACACGGTTATACGAAGTGTGATGAATTCCTTTAATTGTTGATTTAATCATTGTGCTTTATTATACTTCTTCATAATGATTTGAATTCTCACCCTTTCTGTTTGAATGTTGCCTTTACATGGGCATCGCGCAGATACTCAGGAGTAGTATTGTTGAAGTAAGTGGACGGTAGCTCACTCGAGATTTAGCTGGAGAGTTTCTGTGTTTCAGTTTAGAGACTGAGTAGTGAGTCAATGCTCTGGTCATGTAACACTGGGTAGATTAGTAGTATTTAACTCATATCTTATTTGGATATGCATTATGTTATTACTTGTTTTATTTTATCTTGAAGAGATTATTGAGAGATGATCATGGTATGGGACATGGATCATTTTATGAAATGCATGAGTATTCATTATTTTCCGCTGCAAACGCATATTCTTAAATATTCATGAGAACTAAAATGTGTTATTTTAAATGACCAGGTGTATTGTATATTGATGATGAATGATGTTCGATTTTTGAAAGCTTTTAGTTTTTGAAAACGTCGATGTGACGCCCTTTTGTTTATATGCGTGCTTATTTACTCTGATTATATGTTAAGTATTTTGGGGTAGAAAAAGGGGTGTTACAAGGTCTACATGAAGCTTGGATTGCAAGGAAAGGTTATTTGAATATTTGAAGCATGAATCTTGCCAACTGATATAGCCCTGTTTAAGCCATGTGCAGACCCCTCAAACTTTGTCCAAAATGAATGAATTAAGACTCTTTGGAAAGCTTATATCAAGAGGAACAACTCATATGTTTAACACTTTTCCATTTGGAACTTGTATCATGGTTAATTTTGAGGTGGAAGTTTGGAAATTTCAACATGTTAAAATATTTTCTAAGTATCAAGCCACGTGTTCAATTATTCCACCTTGCTTAACTTTTTATGTGAACTTCAAATGAGAAACGTTTCTTCATAAAAGTTGTAGCTATTTTAAAAACCTTCAAAATGGTCATAAATTTGACATCATTTGGACTTGGGATGAGTGAGTTATGCAATTTTGAAGTTGAGGAAAATCACTTGTCCAATGGTATTGGTCCAAAATGACCTATAATGTATCCTCATATCACATGCTCATAAAAGTTGATTTATATCTCACTCCAAACATCAAAGTTGAGTTAGACATATGAAATATGAAACTCACTTTTCCTTTGGACTTTAAAATCAAGCAATATTAATAAGCAAGTAGAAATATGAAGAGCAAGTCATCAAATAAAGATAGCCTCATCCAAGCAAGCAACTTCATAGTCTTCTTCTCAATCTTCCCATGTATCAGATGACATATTCCTTGATTGGCTCAGAATAAGGCATTAGACACAGGTTCAAAGTAACATATGCATCAAGACCATGTAGTAGATGAATTCATGTGGATCCTAATACTTGCATCAGATGGAAGCTCAAATCACAATAACTTGGTTTCAGAAATGTTGGCATTGGCCAAGTCCTTTTGCATAGGGAATGTTGCCTAATTCTAAGTTCAAAGCTCAGATCAACCCAACAGTCCACACAAACAATTTTTAGGGTATTTTGTTGTATATTAAGTATTTTAAGGTCCTAAGACCACAAACACAAACAAAATATACAAACACAATATATGGCTCAAGTGAGCAAAGTAAAAATGACATAAACATAAACAAGATAAATGATATGTAAAATGACAAATTAAATGGCAAATGGCTTGAATTTAAATGGCATAAAGTAAATGACTTGAAATTAAAAGAAAGAATAATAGAAGTTAGTCAAATGTTAGTTGATTAGATGTTAGTGATATTTTGCTTTTCAATTGATTAAGTCATTCTTTGGAGAACACTCAACCCTCTATTCACAAGCATGGATCCTTGAACCAAGACATCTTCCAAAGAAAGGAAAAAAGACTAAGTTTCCATGCAATACCATGAAATGGAGGAGACTTACAATCTCACTTACTAGAATGCTATGCCTTAGGATCAAAATTTAACGCTATGTTAAGCAATCGTAATTGGACATATGTAGAAGTCACAACTCTCTGAGGCCGGGAAATAATTTTTTTGGTGTTAATGCATGTTAGAGATATGGTATGATGAACCATACTCCTAAAACATGCCACACACAAAAAGAAAATGATCAAAGGATGGACCTAATCATATCCATACTTGTATTGGTTCATCTAACACAAAGTATTTGATGAACCAATTAGCCTTAGGATATTGAGACTTCATTGGTCAATGAAAGGGATGGGATAGAATGGGTTTGGATATGAAGAGGGAGGGGAAATGAGACAAACACAAATTGGTCATGGGAGGAATTTCATCAAATTAAAACCATTCATTCATTTTGGAAGATGAAATGTACATTTCATCAATCCCCTAAATCCATGATTTTAATTCAACAAAAGTCAAATCAACCTTGATCAATGCCCAAACACATAGTCAAACTTCACAAGTCAATAAAAATGGCTCAACATAATTTCTACACAACTAATCAATTAAAAATCAAATTAAAATGCATTTAAATTAAATTATGTTTGATCAAAAACCTAAAACCTCTTCAAAACACCAAATAAATGGTCAAGAGATTTATCCTAGGTCAACAAGGTCAAAGGACCTTAGACAAAAAAATTCATAATTTTTGAAAAGTCAGAAGTGTTTTTAAACAATTAAAAATATGCACAAAAACAATTAAATCATGAAAAATATCAAAATTAATCCAAAAAATAATTTTAATTCAGTAAATGAAAGAGGAAAATATTAGAATTTTTTTGGTGAAAGTTCCATATTTTTTGGATTAAAAATGAAATTAATATGAATTAATCAAAATAAAAGGATTACATGAAAAATCAGAAAACAAAATATATAAAAAAAACAAGGGCCATCAGATTTCCCTCATTAATTGAGGTGGCAGATCCGATGACCAAGCACGCGCATTCCACTAATGTCTCAGTCAACTGTGCCACACGCGTGGTAATCAAATTGGATGGATGAGATTAAAACGTGAGAATCAAATCAGATGACCTAGATTGATCCAGCGCACCACCAGAGCCCTAGCTCCGATCATCTTCTCTGGTGAGCACCACTGGTCTGGTCCAAGCTCAACTCAATGGAAAATGAAAAGTGAATACACTAATTTGAAGGAAAAATGCTCGGGAGCACGAACCTGACCTCAATTTTCTCCAATTCTAAGTATATAAAAAGATACAGGGATTTGAATTTTGAGGATCATGAATTGAGTTGCTTCGATTTGACCTCAAAGCAACTCAATCTTCTTGCGTATATTGATAGGACTTCAGACAACCAAAAATCAACAAGAATGGTGAAAAATTAAGGGAGAATCGAAGATATGAAAATTTTGAAAATTCACCTTCAGTGGAGCTTCAGATTGGCACGATCTTGCTTTCAATTATGCTTGGCCTTGCTTCAGATGCTTGTTGGAAGTGAAATAGATCAAGGAAAGGTATGGACTCTTGGAGTTTCAATCTCAAATAAGATGGAGAATTGAAACTCGATTTTCAAAGAAAATCTTCAAGCTTATCCTTCAATGGTGAGGGTTTGGGGTTGCAGGTTCAAAGCTTGGGCATGAGGTCCTTAATTCTGAGAAATGGGGGTCTTATTTGTAGGCCATGAGATTGATTTCCACACACTTCCATTTTTGGCAAAAATTTGAAAAATTCCTTTGCATGCTTACATGGGCGTGTGATAGGCCCATCAAGTGATGTAATCTGATCCAAAATTGAGTGAAAGTCATGTTGAATTCATGTTGGAAGGCCATGCAATTGTGTATGAAAAGTGGAAGTGGAAAACATCCAAATGGTTCTTCAACTTACACTCATGCGCAAGTCCTTCATACTTTGGCAAAATGAGATGATCTTGGACTTTTTGGAAAGCTGAGATCAAGGGGAACAACTTTCATGTTGAACACTTTTTCATTTGAAGCTTGGATCATGATGAATTTTGAGGTGGAAGTTTGGGAAATCAAACATATTTGAAACTTTTCTAAGTCCCAAGTCAAATATTCATTTCTTCCACCTTGAATAACTTTTTCTATGGACTTCAAATGAGAAAAGCTCCTTCATTAAAGTAGTAGATATTTCAAACCTCTTTAATTTGGTCATAAATTTGACCTCATTTGGATTTGGCCTGAAGGAGTTATGCATTTTAGAAGTTGAGAAAAATCACTTGTTCAATGCTATTGGCCCAAAATGACCTATAATGTTTCCTCTTGGCATATGTATTGTCAAGTTGAATTTGAACTTCCTCCAAACATAGAGGTTGAAGTATACATATTGAATTTTATCATTCAATTTTAATGGATTTCATATCAAAAAAATTGAGCAAGTTATGGTATTGGGAAGTTGACCTCCAAACTAGAGTTCAGACAAAATGACCTATAATCTTTCACCATAAAAATGACTTTCCAAGCAAAACTATCTCTTGAATTCAACATGAAAGTTGTTTCGAATGTCATTTTGAGTAACATTTATCTTGGAATCATTTTCATATGGCAAAAATTGTAGGAGATAGGGTCTAGGGAACCCCTATTTTGATTAGTTGACTTTCTCTTGTCAACCACCATGAACCATCTTGATAGCTTGACATTCTCTTGACTTTTGGGACTCATGGAGGATAATATATGTGTAATATGATGAAATAAGAAGTATCACTTGAAATATTTGATCATATGTTGAAGGAACTTGTTGAAGAAGTCACACAAGATACCTAGATGAATTAGGGTTTCCAAGGCAAACAAACTCCAAACTCTTAATGATTTCTTGATCAACATGATATGTGAAGATCATGGGGATCCATATATGATGCTTAGAGTCAATGTGAACTATTTCTTGATTATGCTCCTTGCATTAAGGGTCTCAAACCCTAAATATGAGCTTGATAGAGCATAGGTGAACATACATACTACATACAAAAGCAACAAACTATACATTGACATATTTTTGGTATTTTGGTTAGTAAACAAAGAAAAATGAAGTATGATACAATCAAATATGCTTGGTGCTCTCTCCCAATGCAAACCCAATGAATGAGGGGTAAGGAGGATGCCAAGGTGTGACTCCAATGCTAATGCATATGATGAGATAGCATGAGGGATCTTAGGGTCAAAATTGGGGTCTTACAGCTGCCCCTATTTAAGGACGTTCTAGCTGAGGAGATGAAGGTTAAAATCTTTGTATCGAATCAGTAGAATGGACTTAAATAACAACAATAGAAACAAATCTTTGGTCCCTAAGAGACCTCATGATGCATATGATATGAAATGCTCAAAATAATCTCTATGGGGAAATGTTGCCACAAAGGAAAAGAATCCGGAGAGACTGAAAGTCCACAGGAGCATAATGCATTTCATGAGGGAAACTCACTGGGGAGACAGAGACTTTAGGGATAAAAAGTTGCGCGTAGGCCAGGCTACGACTTAAAACTGCTGGGGGACATGAGGATTCCATGAAAATAAATCAATGGAAGGACTCAGTCGGTGATAAAGGAAAAAATCTACAGGGGAAACGGGTAAATCAAAAGAAAACTGAAATACTCGAACCAAACAGGAAATGGCGATTTCACTGAGGAAATACGCACTCAAACTCAACCGGGGAAGAAATGCACTTCAGCACAGGAGTAACAGAAGTATATTAAGGAGATAAGATAATCTGACAGGGATGACATCCGTTACCGATTAGGGTAAACATATCAAGAATGAATCGCTGAGGGTAACAGGAGGTGTATTCATTACCAGTTACTGGATAAGAATAAACTGCTAGGGAAAAGCCAAATAGGATTTACAACTACCGGTTACTGGGCAGAAGACCAAAAAGAAAGAGAGTATCCGTCACTGGTTAAAGTGAACATATCAAGGATAAAATCAAAGGGAAGAATATTCGTCATCGGCTAAGATGAACATATCAAGGATATACTATCGGGAAAAAGTAGGAATTACATCTATCAGTTACTGGATAGAATAGCGAAAAGAGAATATCTGTCACCGGTTATGATGAACATATCAAGGATAGACTCCGAGGGGAGAAATAGGAATTATATCTATCAGTTACTGGATAGAATACCAAAAGAGAATATCTGCCATCGGTTAAGATGAACATATCATGGATAGACTCCGCAAGGGAAAGCAGGATTTACAACTACCGGTTACTGGGTATAAGACCGCAAAGAGAAGGAAACATGTCATCGATTAAGATGACCATATCAAGGATTAACCCTTTGGGGAATGAAATAGGGATTACAACTACCTTTTTACTAGGCAGAAAACCACAAAGAGAATATTAGTCAGTGGTTAGGATGAACATAACAAGGATAGATTCAAAAGGAAAGAATATTTTTCATCGGTTAAGATGAACATATCAAGGATAAACTACCTAGGGAAACGTAAAATGAATCCGCTGGGAAAAAACAAGAGGAAGTAGATTACTATTACCGGGTATTGGGTAAGAGTAAGGTACTCGCAAATCGAGAAGAATATTACCAGTTACCGTGTAATAGACTCTCAGGGGAACAAAAGCATTAATCTAGGTAAGAACTAGAAAAAATCAGTCAATCAAAGACCTAACCCGGTGAGGATATAACTCAAGGGGAGTAGTTCCATCCAAATAATTGACTGGGGAGGAAGCTGAAATAATAACCATCCACGAGGAAATAATTCAGTGGGGAATGATAAAGGTTAAATTCTTTCTGCTTAAGGGGCTGACACTCTACAATTGAGGGAGGACAGACACACCAAATCTGCATAGGGAAATGATATCACCATAACAGAGGATCAGAAAAACAATGAATCACAAAGTGCAATAATAATGCAATAATGAAATCTATGAATGTATATGTATATGTATATGTATATGTATGTGTATATGTATATGTATATGTATATGTATATGTATATGTATATGTATATGTATATGTATATGTATATGTATATGTATATGTATATGTATATGTATATGTATATATGATGATTATGCTGACAAAATAATCACGAAGGATACAAATGTCAATAGTCTGAATCATCGCTCCAACACTCGGCTAATCTCAACAGGATGGAGGCATCGATTGGAGAAAAAGAGCTGGGGATGGACATAAAACCATTTGTCTCAAAGGCTTGACTCTGGCTGGGGAAAGCAAGAGGATCTGCTGAGGATTTGAACCATCAACTCTGCGGGGAATTTTAGATCAACCAAATCAAGTGGAAGACCATAAAAAAATGCTCAAGAATTAATGCTAATGGGGGATCAGGAATGAATTTCGTTGGAGACTTGAGGAGGAACAAGACTTGTGCTGAATCCATGCAAATCATTGAGAATACACGCCTACAACTCAGCTAGGGAAGCGATCTCAAAACTCAGCTGGGGAAACTGACTTACTGAACCCACTGTTTGGGGAAGACCAATAATGCTCCACATTTCAGGACTCACCTGTTCTTAGACTATTGTTGATATTCCTTAATAAAATCAATTGCTTTTTAAAAGTAATTGCTTTTATTATTTTAAGAAAAAAAATAATTTTGATCTTTAAATTTAATTTCAAAATGATCATCATAAAATTTAATTCTATTTAGCTGAAAGATAAATAAGAGTAGAAACAATTGGATAAAAGCTCAACTTTATTTAATAGAATGGTAGTCTATAAATGACAAGACTTCATAGATCTTTACAAAAGTTGAAAAATGGTAATTTACATGGAGAAGGGCTACATTGAATACAATGATCACTAATCCTCCTACCAACTTCAATATCCATTATGCTCTTGGCTTCGGTTGAAAATGACGAATCAGAACCAAATGACGTGCTCAAGAGTGTTCTTAGATTGGAGATCAACCGAATGCAGTTACTTGCCCTAATCCCTAATTTTGCATAAGTTTCCCCAAGGTGGGATACTCAATCTATCGGGATAAATTTTCTGTTTCATGTCTCTAACTTTTGCCTGGATCGCCCTTTCGGGTTTTTAATCCACAGAGAGCTCATTTTTGCCTAAGCCGCCCTTTCGGGTTTTCAACTTAGCGAGTTGTTCTTTTCTTTTTAGGCGAAGTATTTCTTGACTGCATCGAGATTCACAAGACGAGTGAACTCTTCATCATCCATAGTTGTAAGAATCAAAGCACCGCCTGAAAAGGCTCTCTTGACAACATATGAGCCTTCATAATTAGGAGTCCATTTGCCCATAGCATCTGGTTTAAAAGATATAATCTTCTTGAGCACAAGGTCACCTTCTCTGAATACACGAGGCCTGACCTTCTTATCAAAAGCTTTCTCCATTCTCTACTGGTATAACTGACCATGACACATGGCAATCAACCTCTTCTCTTCAATTAAATTCAGCTGATCATACCTGGTCTGACACCATTCAACTTCAGTCAACTTGGCTTCCATCAAAACACACAATGATGGGATCTGAACCTCTACTGGGAGCACAACTTCCATGCCATAAACAAGTGAGAAAGGAGTTGCCCCTGTTGAAGTGCGGATGGATGTACGGTATCCATGCAAAGCAAATGGGAGCATCTCATGCCAATCTTTGTATGTTACAACCATTTTCTGAATGATCTTCTTGATGTTCTTATTTGCAGCTTCAACAACCCCATTCATCTTAGGTCTGTAGGGAGAAGAATTATGATGTGCAATGTTGAAGTCTTTGCAAAGAGCTTCAACCATATTATTATTCAAGTTAGATCCATTGTCAGTAATGATCTTACTTGGCACACCATATCGGCATATAATCTGATTCTTGATAAACCTCATAATGACTTGCTTGGTTACATTTGCATATGATGCCGCTTCAACCCATTTTGTGAAGTAATCAATAGCTACTAGAATAAAAAGATGTTCGTTCAAATCTTTGGGCTCAATCATGCCAATCATATCAATTCCCCACATGGAGAAGGGCCATCGAGAGGAAATGGCATTCAACAGTGTCGGAGGAACATGAATCCTATCTGCATAAATTTGACACTTGTGACATTTCTTCACAAACTTGCAACAGTCAGATTCCATTGTTAGCCAATAGTAACCTGCTCTCAACATCTTCTTATCCATAACATGTCCATTGGAATGAGTATCAAAGGAACCTTCATGGACTTCAGTCATCAACATGTCTGCTTCGTGTCTATCCATACATCTGAGCAGAACCATATTGAAGTTTCTCTTATACAGAACATCACCATTCATGTAGAAGTTGCCAGCTAATCTTCTCAAAGTCTTCTTATCTTTCAAAGATGCCCCAGACGGGTAAACCTAACTTTGGAGGAAACTCTTGATGTCAAAATACCACGGCTTTTCTTCTTTGACTTCTTCAATAGCAAACACATGAGTTAACCTATCAAGACGCATCACAGTCAAATTAGGAACTTCATTCCAAAATTTCACCACAATGATTGAAGCCAACGTTGCAAGAGCATCTGCCATCCGGTTTTCATCTCGAGGGATATGATGAAATTCAACCTTTGTAAAGTTGAAATCCTCCTTACATAATCTCTATATGGTATCGAACCGGGTTGATTCCTCTCCCATTCACCTTTGATCTGATTCACAATCAAAGCTGAATCTCCATAGATGTCAAGATATTTGATTCTAATATCAATGGCCTCTTCAAGCCCCATAATGCAAGCTTCGTACTCGGCCATGTTGTTTGTACACTTGAAAGTCAATCTAGATGTAAACGGAAAATGAGTGCCTTGAGGAGTAATAATCACTACCCCAATTCTGTTACCATACCGATTAACAGCTCCATCAAATAACATGCCCCAACGGGAACCAGGTTATGGCCCTTCTTCAAGCAATGGTTCATCACAATCTTTCATTTTCAAGACTGTGAGACTCGGTATTCTATGCTTGAAAAGACTTATTGCGCATTGGCTTTGACTGATAATCTTCAATCGGCTGGTGAGCCAAATGGTCAGCCAAGACACTACCTTTAATTGCTTTTTGAGATCGGTATTCAATATCATACTCTGATAACAACATCTGCCAACGAGAAATCCTCTCAGTTAAAGCAGGCTTCTAAAAATATACTTGATTGGATCCATTTTGGATATCAACCAAGTAGTATGATTCAATATATATTGGCGCAGACGTTTAGCAGCGAGTTGATCGTGTTTAATTAGACATCGAATGTTATTTCTAGATTATTAGAAGATGATGCTAGACGTGTATCCACTTCTAGGATGGTGCTTTCATAGTTTTACATTTTTCTGCTGGGCTTAGACCCTCATTTATACCCAAAAAAAAGTTAAGGTAGTTTATATACCAAACTCACATTTCTCAATCAAACTAGACATATTTTCTAAAAGATAAAATCTTAAGAGTTCTCACACCCAATATAAATATTTCATAGTCGCATTGACATGGACTTAAGGTCGACCAAAATATTGACACCGTTTATGGAAACTCGAAATTCGCATCATACCTTTTAGTCTCGATTAGGGATAATTGTTACGTACATCAAAATAGTATCACATTATTTAAAAATATTGGTTAAGGGTAATTTATATACAACACACACTCCTCAACTCAACGAGAAGCATTTTCTAAAGTACAGAGTCGTGAGTGTTCTCGCATCTAAAACAGACGATACCACATAGCCATAGTGAAGTGGATTAGAAATCGATCGAAACAAAATTAAATTTTAAAATGATAAATATGGAGACCGACTTTTTATACAATAAAGGCTCAGTTAGTGTTGAAGTTCTTTAACTTAATTTTATACTTCACTTTAGTTCCTTATCTAATAAATATTACAAATTAGTCCCCTAAAAATGGTTATGTTAGCCAACTTAATCATTTTCCGCTAAATTGGCTGAATAAATGTTAACTTGGTGATGTGGCATGACAACAAGGCTTAACTTACATTAGGGACTCAGCAAAGACTTATATTAATGTTGTAAGCTTTATTTTATCATTCAAGCATTTTTTTAAATATGGTAGGGTTATAATTCATCTTCCTCATTCATCCTTCTTCTTCCAAATTTCTTCACTATTCCTCTTCATCAACCACCATCTTCATAATTTCTGATAAAATGTCAATGAATTTCAACAACTATTTAGAATCAAACACCCAAAGTTGTGGGTCATTTGGATATGTTATCATAAGAAACAAGAGGAGGGAGTGTTGGTGCCAAGAAGAGTGTGTTATTCATACGATTACAGATTTGAACAATGTGAATGTTGGAAAAATGTTTTTGGCTCGTAGGAATTACATAAATCAAATGGAGAATGGATGCATTTTTTCCAAGTGGGTAGCTGATGAAGTTGTTGATGGAAGAAATTTGAAGATTGAAAGGCAAAGGAAGAAAAATTTCAAGTTGAAGAATGAGGTTGTCCACACAAAAGGAATGTTGAAAATTACAACGGTGTTTGAAATTATTAGTTTAGGGTTGAATTTAGTATTTTTAACCATTTATTTCAATTTGGGTTGTGCTCAAAATAATATGTAATGTTATGGTATGGAACTATGTAATTTCTTTGTTGCATTATTTTTTATTTTAAAAATTTAAATCAATATGTAGTACAATAATTCCATGATAAACGTCCAGCTGGAGTGTCACGCATGCACAAACTAATTAAAGTTGACAAAATTTAACATGACCGATATGGCTAACATAATTACACTTAAGGGACTTAAAACAAACTTTTATTAAATAAGAGACTAAAGTGAAATATGAAATTAAGTTAAGGGATTAAATGATGCATTAAGCTTACAATAAACATAAATTTGTGAATCCTTTCATTTACTGCATCTAGGGCTGAAAATGAGTCTAACCGAATCGAATTCGCCTCAGCTTGACTCGTCTCGTTAAGAATTGTTTCAGCTCAAATCTTGGTTCGACACGAAATTTTTTTAAATTCAAACTTGACTCGTTATAAGTTCATGAACAACTCGGTTCAACTCGTTAGAATCAGCTCGCTTGTTTCACAGACTTAAAAGACATTTTTTTAAGTCTATTTTTTTCTATATATTTGATATTTTTAATTAATACTTTTTAAAAAAAATATTAAAATAAAATAAAAATTAATAAATATTACATATTTAAATTCTTAAATCTTAATTAATTAAAATAAACTCTAAAAATAATACAAAACTATACGCTACAAATTTTTAAAGATAGTTTTAAAAAAATTAAAGATATAAAAAAAATTAAAAATATTTTTATATAATGTAGATTATATAGAAGATATTTTTAAATAAAAAGAAATTTAGAAGATATATTTTATTTTCTCAAATTTAACAAAATTTAAAAATTATTTTTAAAATTAAAAAATATATAAATTATTTTTAAATTATTTTCTTAAATACATAATTTATATGATGTTGATTTTATTTGTATAATTATTTTTAAAAATATTTTGCAGTATGTAAATTATCAATTAAAATCATTAGATTAAAAGAAAATATAGGATTAAGATTTGAAGTATATCTTTAAACCTATTCTTAAAGATAATATAATATTTCTCATATATAATTGAGTTGACTTACGAACCTAACAAGTCAAACTATATATAATTCAATTTCAGCTCAATTAATTAACGAACTTAGTTTTTTTCCGTTATATTAAATTTATTTGGTTTATGAATCTTAACGATTCGAATTCTAAACTATATTCAAATTGATTCGGTTCATTATCAACTCTAATCACACTCCTTTGTAAATTAACTTAATTAAATATAACCTTATTTTTACCCAAGCTTCACTGAATGAAGAATAGTCAAAGAGAGCGAGCATTCACAAACGGAAAAATAACTTTAAAAAGGACAAACATCATTTTCAATTCATGCTTCCTCATAGGTTTAATTAATTTAACACAATTATTGAGAATTGAATTTATATTACTATCTACAACATTGTAGCATATTGGTGGTTGTCAAGAAGCTGAAAAGGGAATAAAGATACCTAAAAACAACAAACAAAGCCGAAGATACGGCAAATGCCAGAAAAACAAACCACATACCACATGTTTTCTCTTGTTGTTTATTGTCCATGTTTGTGGATCATGATTCATAACACCTAATAATCATTGCACGGAATTAAAACAAATTATTTGTGGGACCTTAATGCTTTTCTTTCTATAATGCTCTCAATAAGTGGAAGCCAACACCATAAATAAACTCATCCTTATGGAATTGGATATGATTAATCTTCTTCAATAAGAGAGGCATATTGATTAATTTTGAAAGAGTAGACCCTTAATCTGTTCCATTATGCCAAACATTGTAATTACTTTTCTAACTTACTTTTCAAAAATAGGTTATTTCAAAAGAAATTATGTCAATTCTCGAGTAGCATTTGTTCTATAGGTTGAATATATCCAAATGGATTTAATGATGCTATTTGATAAGATTGGAAAGAGGTGATTTAGTTAGATTATAGAAAGGTAGTGAATTTGTTTTTAGAATAACTACTATTTTTAAATTAAATACTAAAATAACTATATTTTTAAAAAAACACTAAAACATCAACTCTAATAGCGCATGCATGCACATGATTCAATAAGAGCAGGTGCCACTGTCAGTAGCGTATGTTTTTTTTATAATTATTTATTAAGGGAAGGTGACTGGAGGAGTGACACATGCATGTAAAAGATTATTGAGCATGCGCCAGAAGGAGTAACGCATGCATGCAATATTGTTGAAAAGCAATAGACATTGACGCTAGGAGGAGTGGCGCATGCATGTAATATACATGTGCCATATGCAGTGGCGCCTTAGTGCAAAAAAACATGCAGTGGCGTCTCCTCTTGTCGTATAATTTCTTTTGTTTGAAAAATGATTAGTTTGGTAAATAATTTGAAAAAGTGATTAGTTTGGTAAATAATTTTAAAATTTGGTTATTTTGATATTTAATTTAAAAATAACGGTTCTTTAAAAAAAATCAAAGGTAGTACTATATATATATAGTAATATATATATATATATATATATATATATATATATATATATATATATATATATATATATATATATATATATATATATATATATATGAGAAAAATTACTTTTTAGATTCATTGAATAATCAATGTATTTGGATTATATAATGATTTAGTTTCATTGGTTATTCAATGAATCTATAAAGTCAATTTTCTCTAATAAATAGACCAGGGGGAGTAATTTGTTAAATTTAATTGATTTTTCATGATTTACTATATCTCAGTCTTTATGTTCTTCATACGAATCAAAATGTCAGTGTGGAATGGACGAGGTGTTGGCACAATGATAGAGGGTGTTAGCATTGGGAATGACAGAGGAATCTATGAATGTTGAAGAAAAGTTACTAATTGCAGATGTTGGTTCAAATAGCAATGTCAGATATTGTTGGATATTGAGACAAAGTGACTCGTATATCTTTAGGTTGGTTGCATAAAGGAAAGGAAAAATTGTTCGGCATGTGTGAGATATGTTTTCCCCTCACTTTTGTGTGGATTGAACAATATTTTAGACATGCATCTTCTACTATGTTCGTTCCATTACATCTTTTTTTTTCGAGTTTTGACAGGCGTGGGAATTAGTGTGGCATGCAAGGATTTTTCTACTTTTAGGTTTAAGGGGTGCATGGTTCAACCCCATTTTTTACCATGGTAGGCCAAAGTTTTAGACTCGTCATTTCTACTATGACCACATCATCTTACGCCTTTTTTTTATAGGGCGGGCTTAAACAATGAGAGTATGCTCGTTTGCCACCCTTAGTTACGCATATAAATTATTTTTATCTCAAAGAGAGACAAGTTGAGGTTACATCCAACTTTAGAAGAGTTCTTGGATTGTTTACATACTTGGGACAATCTTCACTCATGTAACATGTTTGTAGCACAACTAATTAAAAAAGTATCTTCACTCAGAGATAATCTTAGACAATAATACACACATGGATAATGGAAACAAAAATACAACAGGATTGAAGGATAATGGGGAAAACACATGACATCACGTATACCCAACAATGGGAAGAAACACTAGTCGATTAGTACAATTGGAGTATGCATCTGTGTTATGATAAAAGTCTTAACATTGATTGACTATCAACTTTGACATCAAAGATGCCATACCCTTATAGACATAATAATCCACCTGAACAATTTGTGGTAATGACCACATCCTTCATCGAACCACATATTGGTATGGAGAAGACATAGTATTAGTTATTATGTTTCATAATAACTATTTTATATTGTTAAACCTATGATTCATTATGAGGTTCAGACACGCCAATTTGGTGACAAATTTGTCACCTCCGCTACTCATAGAATCTAAATGTACCAATGTCAGATGGGCATAACAACCCAAGTTCATTTGAGTGTCGTAATTAAAAAGCTTTCGTAGCTTCAATTAAATCATATACAACAAGTATCTTTTATACATGTGATTTCTCAACCAATGACTTTTTAGGCTAACACTAGGAGATAGCCAATAGATATTGAGATATTAAATTAGGTTAATCTTAAATTTAGACAGATATGTGTATCTAAGAGGCCTCCTAAAGCACCGGGACAAATTGGTACATCACAAGTTCTGCATTACGATAACATTGTGTAAGCAAACAACATGTCTTATAGTGGAGGATAAAATTTAAACCCAATTATAGTAGGACAATAAATATCAATGATCTGTTATTCAACTAAGCAATTCTATGAATACTACCACTTGGATTTACTAACCCTACAACATACATAACAAGACTTGATGTTCCAATTCTAACATTAATGGGTTTAAACATACTAACACTAGTTGGTGGGTGTATTGCTGAGAAAATAGGGGCACAAATACACCCTAAAAGTGTAATGATTTAATAATATTGTTCTAGGTCGATCAAAGGCCCAAACGTCTAAGGTGAAAGTCAACTAAAATCCATTACACTTGATTCAAGCTATAAAAGTCGGCACACACTGAATGAAAGGTACCCTTTATGATCTCCACTTTTCACTACAATAATCTTGAATCTTGAACTGACATGGATGTTGGAGTGCTAACTTTAAAAGGTCCAAATTGCATATCCGTATCGAAGATCAGCACCACCGATTCAGAATTCCACACCACCTACTTAAACTCTTTTTGGTTCCAGTACAATGAAGTTTATAAATATATACACAAGAAGGGGGGTTAAATTGTGTATGGGAAAGTTTACTTCTTTTTCTTAAACCTATTTCAGAACCTAAGATGTCAAGCTCAGATTCTGATCCAAGCAAGAGGATGAATCAGATCAGAGTATGACTTCAGAGTTTGTTGCACAGCAGAATATAAAAGAAGAAGTAAACAAAGAGACACACGATATATCCTGGTTCCTCTGAATCTGAGAGTAGTATAATCCCCTTGCAGCACAAGATATTTTCACTATAATCAACAAATTACAATTTACCCAATCAAACTTGAAAAAGACTTACGCTCAAACCCTCAAGCAAGAAACTTCCTTGCCTAAACAACTTGTTCATGACTTCCTATTGAATGCCACTTAAAGATACTTCTTTCTCAATCATACTAGAATGAGACTTCATGCTCTGCCCTCAAGCATGAGATTCCAATGCTCAATCAAACCCTGAAAGAGACTTCTTGCTTAAACCTACCGTTTAATACTTCCTGGTCAATCTAACTAGAAACAGAATTCCTTTCTTAAACACTCAGTTCAAGACTTCTTTGCTCAAGCACTCAATAAGAGACTTACTCTGAGAACAAAGGCTAGAGCCTTCAGATTCTCTTAACAAAAGAGTTTGGTATTAACCTTGTGTTTATATATGTTCTTCTTAGTAAGCAGATACACGGAGGTTTTACAATCTTGAGCAAAATGAAAATTGATTTCTCTTAAGTGTAAAAGAATGAAGGCTACATTCTTCTTTTCTTCTTGCATAAATTTTCTTCTTTGTTGTGCCTTTCTGTTATGTTGATATTTATGATCATATTAACATATTCTTTCTTCAAGTCATATATGAATATGTCTCACTCTAGTCTCACACACTTAACCCTTCTGGTTATATTTCTTTTTGTGTGTGTTTCTCTTACCTTTGTTTTCTGTGTAACACAATCTCTCTCTCAACCCATGTTTGTGAAGAACTAGTATCACAGCCTTGTGAACTCAATCATGTATTCTTCAACCCTCATTCATTCTATGTATATCATTTGACTGTCTTTAATCTTCTCCTTATATAGATGTTGAGAATAGACTTGTTGAAGATTAAAATTACCCATGATACAAGTAGTTGTTGAAGGTCTTTAGCTAGAGTACTTAAAGTGAACTATAAACCCATTTACATTATTCTGATCGGAGACTTCTTGTAGATGTTTGTTGAAGCTTGATCTGAGTCATTGTTATCTTTATACTTAACTTCCTGAATCAAAGGCTTTTTTATATAATTAGTTAAAGCATGATCAGAAGTTAAAGTATATCTTCAGAAATTGGTTGGAATGAGACTTCAGAGGTCTTGATCATAATTAATTTAGATGAACACTTTCAAAGTTGTTGACTTAATACAGACAAGACAACTTTGGTACAATGTACGGATCAGATGCCCTTTAGCCTTTTAGAAGCTAAGTTGTCATCAGAAGTTGAGTCTTGAGACCAGAGTCTGAACCTTTAGAGTTTGATGCCTTCAGATGATGATGAATTACTACATATTTTGATCAATTAGAATCTAAGTCACTTCTTTGTGGAACTGAGTCTTTTGATAGACTTGAAACCTTGATATAGTTTAACTTCAGAACTCGCACACTTGGATAACTATTAGCAAACCCTATTGTTCTTTAAATACTTTGTTATCATCAAAATCTTTTAAGGATATGAATGAACAAATCTTGTTCCAATAATGTCCCCATTTTTGGTGATGACAAACAAATGTATTTAAGAATAATGGTTGATGATTTAATTAACACAGTCTAACATCAGAGTCTGAGGTTTGTAAGTTCCCCCTAAGTTAGACAGTCCATTAAAGTGAGGATTTTAAGCTCCCCCTAAGTCTGATATTTCATTAAGACGGGGTTTATAAGCTCCTCTTAACTCCTTATCTATGTTAATTGAATCTTATAATTTTAATCAACAAACTGACTTTAGGTTTGAGGTTTGTAAGCCCCCCCTTAGTTTAAAATTTCATTAAGGTAATGTTTGTAAGCTTTCCCTAAATCCTGTCTTTGTTAATTAAATTTATCATTTACATTCAGTAAGATAATTTACTCAAAAATATAAATAACTAAGAGCTTATAACTCATAAGTTGTTTTGACAGAAACTATTTTGTTTTGGTTCTGATGCTTTTAGAAATGAATCAATCTCTTCTTAAATACTCCATACATTTTCTCCCTCTTTGTCATTATCAAAAATATGTTAAAATAAAGATAAAAACAATAAAATTGAGAAAAATAAAATGAAATTTAAAATAGTTTAAATGCACATAATTTTGAAAGAGTTTAAAACACTGAAAAATTTGAAACAATTAAAACTTTTGAAAAGAATAAGACAATTTAAAAAAAATTAAAGCTTTTTCAAGAATCAGAATGAAAAGATAGTTAACTAAATAAATTCTTTACTTCTTATGGTAAATCACTACTGTTTCAGTTTCCAATAAGTAATTATAATCTAGTATGACATGCTTAATTAGTGATTGGCTTTGAGAATTTCAAAGATCAAAAACTGAAACACACAAAGTGTTTGATCTTCCAAAATTTTGTTATAAAAGCACACAAATCATTCAGGCCAAATCACAAATTCAAATTCACTCAGCATACATCTAGATCAAGATGAATACAACTTCTAAGCAATCTATTAATCCCATTGTTTCAGAGGCTGATATAGTCTCTGAGGCAACTTCTGATCGAGAGGTCAGACCCTCTAAAGAAAATTCTTTAACCTTTCTTCCATATCAACTGAAGCCACAAAAGAAGATTAGTAAGAAGAAGAAGAAGTTCAAGAGAAGAAGAAGATTAAGAGAAGTGATTCATTTCGATTCAGATGAAGAAGAAGAATTGTATTTCGATTGGAGAAACTTTTTCCACGCTTGGAAATATAGGGATGATTAGGATTAATGTTATAAACATCTTTTTGTAATCATTCCTTTAATTTGATGAAGTTTTTTTCCCTTTTTAATTTTTGCATATCATCCTTTTAATCATAATTATTTCCTTTAACGTAAACTAATTAAGAAGTTCAGAATTCAAGAAAAAAAACACAATGCTTTTAACTTGATATTTCTTTTTCATTTAATTCATTTGATACATCCAATTAACCATAGAAATTGCTTTGGTTATACAATCAGAGGCTAAGAAAGAATACATCAAATTAAACTAAGAATCAGAACATACAAGTTTTAAGCAAAATAAAATTACAAAGGAATAGTAAAAGGAATAAGAAATACATAAATGATCCAACCTAGAAACAAAATTACTTTTTTTATATAATAATTTACACAATACATTTATTGATTGGAAATGTTTGATAACTCATATAGTTAACAACAACAAACATATCAGAAGTATTAGATCTAAAAAGATACAAATTATTACAGGAATTGGAAAAACAAAGACAGAAGAAAAAATAAAGAAGGCTAAGGTATGTTAAGAAGACTGCCAAAGCTTGAGTGGGGCAAGATGGAGTTGGGCTGCCCTTACGAAACAACATTATCTTCACCAGCAACTCTTTATCCCATGGTTAAATGAAACTTCATCCAGATTTACAACCGCTCCTTGCAGAGAGAAGAGTTCGCTCATAACTCATTTAGAAGAAATGAAAATCAACTTTATCTCAAGGAGAGGCAGTGTTATCTTCAGGAGGTTGAAAATTACTTGAGGAAATTCCATTCTTACACCTCAGTGAAGGAAAAGAAGAAGATCATAGTCAAAGAGGACTAGTCTCTCATTGATGCTCTCTAGTTGATTTTTCACGCCAAGGTTTGAGCTAGAAGTCATCTCAAGTTAGGACAGGAGCAAGAGATAACAACTTTTGAAAAACTAGGAAAAGGTTTCACAACTGTTTCATTCTCGTTTAAGAGACAACTTGTAAAATAAGAATGAAAAACTTAGACTGAAGGAGATCAGTTTAAATAGGGAATGAAAAGGCATAACCTAGAGAGAAAGATATTTAAGAGAGCTAGATTTTGAAAATAAAATTCATAAATAATATTTTTGAAAACCAACAAGTAAGATAAACGAGTACAGAGAAAAAGTAAGAAATGACAATAGAGAGAGGCCACAAAGAATCCAAAGAGTACAGCATTTCTACTCTATGGATTCTACCCAGATAGCTTCATAGTTAGCATAGCAATTTTCATGCACGTGGATTTTTAGAAAACAAATGTCAAAAAAGGGATTTTTTTATTTTTAGAGTTACAAGAAATCCTTATTCCTTTTTTGAGTCTCGGAGCCTGATTCTTTTCAGAAACCACGTGTCATCAGAGATTGTTCAAGACTTTGATGAAGCTACTTCTAATCAGCATTAATCTTTGATACTCCATATTCAGAAACAAGATTTTTAATAAGATCATAAACCTTTTCTTAGAGAAGAATTAGGTCTTTAAAATACAAAGGGTAGAACAAGTAAAACAACTCAATAATGAATTGACTTGAACACCAACATTTTCTAATCAAAACTTTTGAGCCCATAATGAAGGCCACAGTTTAAATATTTTCCATTTTTTATGAAAATTCTTAAGCAGGCATATTATTTAAGATAGTTATGCATCAAGGAAATAGATACATAGACTAAAGTAAATAATATCTCATTCACAAAATTTGTCTAGATAAAAATAAGTAATTTAGACATACCTTAATGTAGCTTCTGAATAACTTTTAGTTCCAACAATGTTCTTACTAATGAGAATCAATCTTAAAGCACTCTTTTTGTTAAACCTGGTCAAAGTTCAGCACAGTCTTGGATTTAGTAGAACCAGTAACCATAATACTATTTTTCTAATTTTCTCCATACTTCAACTTTCCTTCCTCTTTCACAGTTAGGATTGGGAACACATGCTTTCCTCTTGTTGTAGGTTGTTGTCATTCATTGTCCAAACATTAGGACAAACGTTCTATCTTTTCCTATTAGCATATCTCATCTTCCTTGTTAGGTTTTGAGGCAGAACCTGATTCAGATTCTGAATTAGAGTGTGTGTGAGTGTAGCGGTAAATTTTTTGAGATTAAGTTATTGATTAACTTAACTCGTAAAGCAAGAGTCGCCACCGTTCTTTTATTGTTTCCAAAAGAAAAGGGAAAAAGTACGAACAAAACCCAAAGAAGTTTTAAAATAAAACTAATAAAAAGAGAACAAGTGTCTAGGGGTTAGTTATGAAAAAGGAAGGTATTAGCACCCTAAACATCCATGGTACTCCATGGGAACCTCTTTAAAAATATTCATATTTTAGCTTGAAAAAGGTTTTGTTTGTTAAAAGATTGGAGGTATGGGAAAATAAGCATTTTTATTATGATTTGGTGTTTGCCAAGACTTTTAAAGTCTCATGTCTGCGTACCAACAAAGTGCAATGGAGGATCAAAACCTCGTAGTTCGTGGTAAAAATAACAAAAGAAGTTTGTTTTGGTTCATTTTTATATGAAAAAGACATTTTGTCATTTTAAGGAGGATGGTCAACTAGTCACCCACAAGTATGAGGACTTTGCATCATCATGAGAAGGACTCAAACTTGGATAAGGATCAACAAGTATGCCACTAGCTCCCACAGATGGAAAAGAATTATCATCAATACTATGGACATAGGAGAATTATAACTCAACTATGGAAATGAATCATGTCTAATGCCTTGAGAAATAGTTTTTTAAAAAAAAGGAAAAAGGCACAACGGGCACAAAATGGTTTGAATGAGTTAGACATTTTTTAATCCTTTGAAATTGGTTTAAGTATGCTTAATATAGGTTGACATTTATTAAGAAAAAGGTTTTGAAAATTACTTGACAAAAGTCAAAGTTTATTGCGAAAGTGGTTCAAGTTTGAAAACACAAAGGTTTTGAAAAGAGATGAGATTTTGAAAATTAAAGAAGGGGAGGAGAAGGAGAGACTATCCTAAAGCATAAAGTAAAATCTATGGAGGAAATATTTAACCAAGAGATAGAAAGCTTTATGACATAAGTCAAGCAAGAATTTCCCTCCTTTGGATTAAGCCTCAAGCAAGCAAAATAAGCAAATAGTAATCCATGTGTCAGATGAAACCAAAGTAATCAATCCAAATATTCAAAAGTAAATCCCAAGTCAAAGGTATCAGATGAATTTCAAGGTCTCGAGTCACAAGTCCCAAAGCAAAGGTCAAGATCCTAATTCTAAGTCCATAACTCCACAAATATGCCAAGGATAGTAACCACAAGTTCATGAATCAAGATAACCAAGTTATTTTTAGGGGGTTTTCCTTTATTAATGTATTTTAAAATAAAATGAAAGTCCAAATGGACAAAGGAAAATGAGCATAAACATAAACAAAGGTCCAAATGGACAAAGAGCAAATATGATATGAGATGCTAAAATAAAAGTATAAAGTAAATAACAAGAAATAAAAGCATGAATTAAATGACACTAAAATAAAGTTAATATAATAAGATGTTAGTAAATGTTGTGAAAGATGAAAAGATGTTTCGGTCATTTTTTGGAGACCACTCAACTATCCATTCACAAGCATGAAAATATGAACCTATATATCATTTGTGAGAATGACTCCAACTTGGATAAAATCAACAAGTATGCCACCAGCTCTCACCAATGGAAAAAGAGCAATATTTTCACACAATACCATGAGGAATAAGAGACTTACAATCTCACTTATAAAAATGCCATTACCTTTAGGACAAATTTAGTGCTATGTTAAGCAATCGTAATTGGACTTATGTAGAAGTCACAACCATCTGAGGTCAGTAAATAATAATGTTTGTGTTAATACATGCTAAAGAAATGATGTGTAAATCATCATCCTAAAGTTATGTCACACAAGAAAAGAAAAAGAAAGGGGATGATCAAACACAAAGGTTATGAGGATGGTCCATTACTTCAATCCATATTTCATGACACTTAGGACAAACTTATGCATCAATGCAAATTACCTTAAAGGATTCATGATCACTTATAAGGTAGATTTGAAAGATTGAAAGTTTATCAAGCACCAATCCACACATCATGAACAAGATGGACACAAATCAATCCAATTGATCAAAGGGAAAATAAGGGGATGAAGAAGAAATGGGACATGTAATATCCTAATTTTGACCCTAAGATCCCTCATGGCATCATATCATTGCACAAGTGCATTGCCTCAAGGATCATAGCATGTTTGGCTCTTTAACCCTAGGGTTGGGACTTGTGTGAGTGGTTTGAGACCACCAAGCATGATTGTATTGTGTATTATTGCTTTTCTTATTTTGATTACTAACCAAAAGCACAAAAATATGTCACTAACTCTTTTTGTTTTGAAGCTCAAGTGATCATACACTCCACAATGCTCCTAGGAGGTTCATAAGCTCAATGAAATGGCTAGATGAAGATGAGAAAAAGCATGAAAATGGTCCACAAAGTTCCTAATCATCATATATGTCTCCCAAGTGTCTCAGTTTTCCAATTTGATCAAGATAACCCAAAGGGTTTGAGGATTGATTCCCAAGGAAACCTTAATTCAACTATGTTTCAACTGTGCCTTGCTTATGAAGCAACCTCAACCTATGATCAAGTTTAATCAAGGTAATTTCTTTAATCAATTATTTCATGCATATATGAGCCTATTTGAGGATCCTCAATCATTCATTCATCAAGATTGGAAGTTTGGCCATTGAGAAGTTGACCAGTCAAGTCATCTGACTAAACTGAGGATCACCGAGATACAACTTTTGATGTGTTTGTCAAATAAATATTACCCCAAGAAAAAAACAGTTCTTAATAACCATATGAACAACTTTAATGTTCATCAAAAATCCATTTGAAACTTGGAAGGTCATCATTCGTTTCAAAACATTATAGGTCATTTTGACTGAAACCCTAATTTTGGGTCAACTTCCCAAGGACCTAACTTCCTTAATTTTTATGATTTTGAGGTGATACCAAATGAATTGGAAATATTAAGATGCCTAATTCAAATGTTATGTTGGATAAAATTCCATAATCCTAAAATAAATACATGTGATAATACAAAACATTATAGGTCACTTTGGACCTAAGTCATTGAATTTGAAAAAGTGCCCAACTTCAAATGCCCATAACGTTTTCATGAAAAATCCAAATGATGCAACAGTTGAGTCTAAATTGATCATCTTGAAAATATCTACAACTTTTATGTTGGACGTTTTTCTATTTGAAGCTTGCATCATGCAAACAGAGGGGCTTGAAGAGGCTTGCTTTTGGTGAAAATTTTCAAAGGGTGACTTAGACATGTTTTGTACCCAAACTTTTACAAACAGTTTCACTAATTTCCAAATGCCAAATGAATTTTTGCCCAACATGACTTTTGTTCCTTATTTCAAGGGCTTTCTAGCCATTACTCACATTACTTTTTTGGACTTTCCATGTGTAAGTTTCGAAGAGCTTTCTATTTATGTTCATTTTTTGCATTTCATGTTGAAACTTCATGTGCAAGTCAACTCCACTTCAATTACACGTCCAATTCATTTCCAGTTGATCTCGGCATGGTGTATCACCCCTCATTGGGCCTTACATGCGCCTGTACAGGCCCATGCAAGGAGAATTCAAATCCCATGCACACGAGGGAAGCATGATCTCAGCCACAATTCAGCTATAAATAGAGTTGCATTCTCATTCATTTAACAACCAAGTGGAGACCTGAATTGCTGCAGAATTGAAATCCCAACCCTCACTAAAGGAATTTTCAGTTTTCTTTCTCTTTTTCAAGCTTGAAATTCAACATCAACATCATTAATTGATTTTCAAAGCTCAGTTCCTTAGCCTATCATCTCCATCACACTACCAGAGCAAAAGCAGATCAAGATCTTGAAGAATTCGTGGCATTTGAAGCTTCATTTCAGAGGTAGAACCTCAAACTTTTTTGATCTAGATCTTGCAATTCAATGTGATTTTCTTTGGTTTATGTGGTTTTCTAAAGTCCTCACACTTGACGAAGGCCAGTGGTGGTCTTAATTGTTCAGATCGTGTCAGTCTAGTTGACATACCATGATCTTCCATCTCACATTTCTCTCTAAATAGGAAGAGTGAGGATGATCCATGGTTACAGGGGTGATGTACATCACCTGAGCTTCATTTTGATGTCCTTATTTTTTATTTTCATTATAATTTATTTTCCTGCGCGTGGTGGCCGGAAATTGTTGTATCACCGGAGAAGATGGTGGTTTCCACCACCATCCCCACGTGTATGATTCCCAACCTTTGGATCGTGTCTCAACATTATAATCTTGACCATCCAATGTGTTTACTTGTTTTAATGCCATGTGTTGCGCGCTTGACTTGAGTTCACCATGCATCCGCGCCTCTAAGCCTTTGATCCCTTGCCACATCAATTAATGAATTGATCTGATGGCTGCGCATTTTCCTATTATTCCTATTTTCTTTTAATTTCAGTTAATTCCTTTTATTTTCAAAAATTCATAAATATTTTATTTGAAGTCACAAAAATATGAGACCAATGCCAAAAAAAATCTTGAAAAAGCTAGTTTCATATTTTGATTTCTAATTATTTTTGTGAGTTCATTTAATATTCTTTGTGAACTATTTGGTTTTTAATAGTTTTAATTCATTTTTAATTACTTTCTGATATTCAAAAAATCCAAAAATATTTTCCTAACACCTATGGATCATGATAAGTCAATGAAAAATAGTCTCATCAATTTCATAGTTGATTTGAGATTTATTTGAGATTTTAATTTATATTGTGTTATTTTTCATTGTTTTTAATTGTTTTTAAATAGTTTCTGATTTCTAAAATTGTTGAGAAAATTTGTCAAAGTTTGTTTGACCATGTTAGACCATTGAGAATTTAATTGGACTTGTTGAAGTTGATTTGAATTAAATTTGAGATTTGACCATATTTTGCTTATTTTATTTTGCATTTATTTTTAATTCAAAAAATACCAAAAAATTATGGTTGACTTGTTAACTTGTAATCTTCATTTCTTTTCTGTTTGGCATTGATTGATGATGACTTGGTTCACATTTGATCAATTGAGTTTGATACTTGAATTTTCTTTCCCTCCATTTCATCTTCATCCCATTCTTAAAGTTGATCTTGACAAATGAGAGGTTTAACCTTCTTTGATCCAAACCAAACTCAACTTGATCCAAGATCAAGTGAGTTGTTTTGTGTCCAAGATAGGTTGCTTCTTGGTCAAGCAAAAAACCTAAAGTCCATACAAGGTCTTTCCCCTTTTGTTTTGGCATGGCAAGTTTGTGGAGCTTGGCTTACTAGTCATGATCTCTAACTTGTGTTTATTTGCCTATAGTTTTATTGACCGGCCTCAGATACGTGTGACTACTACATTAGTCCATTTACGATTGCTTAACATAGTGCTACATTGTCTTATGACAAACTAACATAACCATACTAATTACTAACTTTAATTTGAGCCATTAATTTCTTGCCCTTTACTTTAATGCCATTTATTTCTTGCTCATTTATTCATATTGCTTTTCACTTTGCTCACTTGAGCACATATTTTATGCTTATGTCATTTTTTCTTTTGCTCACTTGAGCTCATTATTGTATATAAATATATTGTTGTCTTGTGATTGCTTTGTCTTTGTTTTGTGTGAACCTAATGCAAAAGGGAGAAAGGACTTAGAATTAGAACATACCCATGCTTAAAGGAGTTCAAGAGCAACTAGGCCACATGTCTTTAGAATGCTAAACTTGTTGAAGAGCAACTAGGCCTCATGCCTTTAGAATGCTAAATTTCAAAGTTGATTTTAAAGGACTTCTCATCCAAACTTATTCTTTGTCCATTCCCCTTATTGTGTTGTGAACTTTTTGATGTTTGCTCTTTGTGTGATAGAGATTCCATCTTGAGGTAGTAAAAGAGGACAATTGTCATGAGTAACCAAGTTAAGAGCCAAGCCAAATGGAGATCCTAGGAGCTTGAATTCAATTATTGATTGCTTGTTTTGTGTGCTAAATCCAAAAGAAAGGAGCATCTTGAGTCATCTTTATAACTCCAAGGAAAGGAACTCCAAGGGTTATCTTTCCCTCTTATCTTTGTATTGCTTTAGGACTATCCCTTCTCTTCTTCTCCTCACTCTAACCCAAGCCAAAAATATTTTATTCAAACTTTGACTTTATTTCAAATTAAAAACCTAGGCCTTATGCCTTTGACTTTTCAAACCATTTCATTAATACTCATTGTGAATAAATTTTAAATCCAACTTTGACTTCATTTTTGTAAATACACTTAGCTTGTAAATACAACTCACTTCAAGTTTGTTTTGTGGTTCTAATGGCCACCTTTGTTAAAAACTTTTCATAAACATTAGTCATAGGTTTGAGTTATCATAGTGGTTGATGTAAATCTCACCTCATCCTTAGTGATTGGATTATAAGTCCTCCCTGTTTATTATAGGGTTAACCCCTCACTAGCATTTTGAAGCCTTCCTCACATGGTGGATTGTTGGTTTAGGTTGAATTTTCTCCCTTTGATAGCAAAAGACCTTTAAGGCTTTTGATCAAATTAATTCACCAATCTTTGTGATTTTTACCCCGAACTACGAGGTTTTGATCCTCCTTTGTGATGGTACGTAGGCAACGGGTTCATCCATTCAAACAATAAAATTTGTAAATATAATTTATTCTCTTCTCATACCTCCAATCTTTTGCACATATTTTCACAAAGACCAACCTACAACACATATTTGCAAAAAGGGTTCCCTTAGAGTACTAAGGATGTTTTTGGTGCATAAAACCTTCCCATTTCATAACCAACCTCCTTACCTAGATCTCTGACATTTTTATTAGTTTTTGATTTGATAAAACTTCTTACTTGGCTTTTGTTCGCTTTTTAGCCTTTCCTTTGGACAACTAAAAGTGCGGTGGCGACTCAAATTGTATGTTTACTTTTGGTTTAGTCAATAAACCAAAGGGTAATGAAAACCCCGCTACAGAAAAAGTGGCGACTCTGCTGGGGATCCATATCTCTCTAGTGGGTTTAGCCTACTTTTTGCTTATGTGTGTTGTATGTTTATATTTATTGGTGACATATTTTTATGCAAATTTGGGATGACTGTATTGCTTGTAATGTATGAATTGCTTGATATATTAATTACTTGTATGCTTGGTGGTTTATTGTGAAATGAGTTCTATACCCGAACTCGAGTGCACTTATGATAGAAGAATGGCATAGTCTTGTTGACTTGTGTGGAGTTATTCCTTAGCAAGTTGACTTGCAAGTCATTCACTTGGTGGAGGTCTTATTGGGATCAATAATGTCACACGAGTAGTCGTGGCTAGGCATTACTCTTTCCAATATAAACCTTAGAAGCCAAGGACCTTAGATACCTAACCCATCTTGGCCTATTTTAGGACGTAGTGTGAAGGTCGTTCAAGTGTAAGATTTGATACGATTGTTATGCGATACTACACTCATAAGAGTCCCTCTTGAGAATATTTTTGGAATACGAGTAGTCGTTTTATCCGATAATATCTGAAAGATGAGATGATGGCTATGAGGACCTTTTTAGAACATGATTGTCAGGTTTAACCATAGTACACTCCCTTTGGGTGGTTCTTAACCAATACTCCATGCTCGTGACTTACAACAAACCCTTGATTCGCAATTGATCAGTTCTCGTATATCCTTAATATCAATGGAACTTGGGTGTTGATAAGGTGTAAACCATAATCCACCAAAATGGATGATTGATATTGCCGATGACATGAGCCATCCCGTGACCTTTGTGTGGTTTGACTTTCTTGATCCTTGAGTGTGATTTTTGCATCCATGCATTCATGCATTCATTTGCATTCATATCATCAACAATAAAAAAATTCAAGGAACTTAAGAGGTTTATTTGCAAATTTTCAGACATGGATAAGCAAAGAAGGAATACGAAGAAGTACAATTTCAGACAACTCGATTTGAAAGAATTAAGGAGTTTGACATCTTATGTATTAGAGCCCTTAGAGTTCAAAGCTGGCCATGGGAAGCTTTTGTCTATTCTTTCTACTAAGGTGGATGAGGGTCTGATGAGTGTGTTGGTGCAGTTCTACGATCCTCTGTATTGGTGCTTCACTTTTCCGAATTTCCAGCTTTTGCCTACACTAAAGGAGTATGTCTATCATGTGGGTATACCTGTCCTGGATCAGTTGTCGTTCAGTGGTTTAGAGAAGATTATGTCTTCTCAAGAGATTGCCGATATGCTTCATGTGAATGTATCTGACATTGTTGCTAATATGACTACCAAAGGTGGAATTCAAGGTCTCCCATCTGATTTTCTCATTGCCAAAACTAATTTGTTTGGGAAGGCCATGAGTGAGGAAGCTTTTGAAGCCATGTTTGTACTCCTCATCTATGGACTAGTGTTATTTCCCAACATCGACAACTTCGTGGATGTGAATGTTATTAGGATTTTCTCTTCTCTTAATCTCGTTCCGACTCTGTTGGGTGACACTTATTTCTCTTTGCATATGAGAAATGCAACGGGTGGTAGTTCCATTGTGTGTTGGTTGCCTCTGTTGTACAAGTGGTTTATTTCGCACTTACCTCGGACGCTTGCCTTCAAGGAGAACAAGGGATGTCTACGGTGGTCCACAAGGATTATGTCTCTCACTAATGATGATATATCTTGGTATAACCGTGTTTATGATGGCGTTCAGATTATTGACTCTTGTGGTGAATTCTCCAATGTGCCTCTTCTTGGTACATGTGGTGGAATTAATTACAATCCTGCTTTGGATCGCCGTCAGCTTGGGTTCCCCTTAAAGGAATTGTTCTTTCAAGAGGGTAAAGATCCCCAAAACTTGAAGGATAGGATGGTTCGTGCCTGGCGCAAAGTTCATAGGAAAGGGAGGAATGAGCTTGGTCCGAAGAATTGCATTGCTTTGGAACCCTACACCTCTTGGGTGAGGAAGAGAGCTCTTGAGTACCGCATGTCGTACGAATATCCGAGACCTACCCTTATGGTTATGGTTGGGCCTTCAACCCTCCCTAATCAAGGAGTAGAGGAGTTGAGAGATGAAGACCGGTCGCATGCATGGGTTTGTGAGTGTGAGGAACTTCTTCAGCAGCTCAAAGATAAGGATGTAGTGATAGAGTTTCTAGAGCATCAGGTTATTGATGAGCCTGATGATGTGGTTACTTCTCTCCTTCCTCACTCATCTAGGTTTTGGAAGAGGAAGTATGATCAGCTCGCCAAGGAGAAGGCCGATATGGAAGCAGCTTATGAGAGAGAGGTGAAGAGGCTTTGTGCAGCTTATCTTCCGATCTCGAAGGCTTTGGACGATTGTTTCTAGGGCTCCATAGGATGTTCATTCTCCTTTTCTCTTGTATTGTATTTGGTTACCAAAACTGTATTACTTCGTTGGTGTAAAAAGTTTCCAAATATTATTGCTATGAGTATTCCATATATGTCTTAAAAGTTAAATATTTTCAAATATTTGCAAATAGATCTCTATAAAGTTCCTTTAATAAAAAATAAACCATATGCACAAACATTGCATGCATCATATGCATAAGCAGGTTTTGTTCCAAGCTCTTGATCAATGGTCTAACTCTTTACTCTTCATTTATTTTGAAGACAAGTTGACGCACCGGTATAATATCAGAGCCAATCATCCGAAGATAATGGAACATCTTGACCAAGAGAACAGGGACTTAAAGGAAGAGATTGCTAGGCTGACTGCCATGATGGAGTCAGTTCTGGCCGCACAAAGTCAAACTTCGCCAATTCCTGCAACTCCTCCTGCGAGGACGGTTATCTCTGAGGTGCCTACTTCGACGGTGCCTGCCACAACAGCCCATTTCGCTCTGACTATGCCAGTTGGGTTCCCTTGGGGAATGCCTTCTAATTTCATGGCAGAGGGTTTCGCTCTTACACTCGCCTCCATGCCGGCATCTAGCCCGGTCCTGTCTGTGCCACATCCCGTTGTGCACACCCTTCCCCGTGTTGAAGACACCATTTATCATTCTAAGCCATCTGAGGGCCTGGATGTATATGAAAAAATGGATGTGATGAAAGATCAATTCCTTGAGCTGCACAAGGAACTGAAGACTTTGAGGGGTAAGGACCTCTTTGGGAAAAGTGTTGTTGAGTTGTGCCTAGTGCCCAACGTGAAAATCCCTGTTAAATTCAAAGTGCCTGACTTTGAGAAGGAAATACATGCCCGCTCATCCATCTTGTGATGTATGCTCGCAATATGTCAACATAGACTGACAATGACCAACTACTGATCCACTACTTTCAGGATAACCTGACAGGTGCTGCGCTCCGGTGGTATATGAGGCTGGAGAGTGCAAGCATCCGCTCTTTCAACGATCTAGGCGAGGCCTTTGTAAAGCAGTACAAATATAATATGGATATGGCTCCAGACAGGGATCAGTTAAGGGCAATGTCATAGAAGGACAAGGAGACCTTCAAGGAGTACGCCCAGAGATGGCGAGAACTGGCAGCTCAGATAGTGCCACCCCTGGAAGAGAATGAGATGACAAAGACCTTCCTGAAGACTTTGATCTCTTTCTATTATGAGAGAATGATTGTCAGTGCTCCCTCAGACTTCACTGAAATGGTGAATATGGGGATGAGATTAGAAGATGGGGTCCGGGAAGGACGTTTATCTCGAGATGACGGTTCCTCAGCAAAGAAGTATGGAGGCTTTGCTAGGAAGAAGGAGGGAGAGACTCATGTTGTGTCCTCTCATATTAAAAGAATGCCCTTTGTAAGGAGGAAGGAAGTCCGTCCAACTGTCAACCAACACCAGGTGGCTCATATAGCATCTTCCTTCAGAGAAGTTCATCAACAACAACAACATCGTCAACAACAACAGGCCTACCAGCCTCGCAACAATAATAACACCAGCACCAACAATTACGAGAGGAATAAGGTAACTTTTGACCCAATTCCGATGACATATGCTGAGCTTTATCCTTCCTTGATAGATAGGAAGCTGATAACTCCACGAGATCCTCCCGCTGTACCGACCAATCCTCAGTGGTGGTATAAGCCCGAACTTCATTGTGTATATCATTCTGGTGCCCCCGGACATGATGTAGAGAACTTTTTGTAAGTTGTAAATGCGCCTAAGAGGGGGGGTGAATTAGGTGGTTAAAATTTCTTCGAACTTGTTTCCGGTTTTTGGTAATTTTATGTTTAAGTGCGGAAAAATAAAATGCGGAAAGTAAAAAAGACACCGGAAATTATAGTGGTTCCCTTCACAATCCGAAGGTACATCCACTCCCCTTTCGACTCGAAAGAGATTTCACTATAGTTAGAATTATGGTACAGCCTACTCACACCAATGGTGATGCTTACTATCTAACCTATAGGTAAACAAGTGTATGAAGAACAATCCTTCAACATTAACCCTTGTGTCCAACAATCCTGGATCACAAGTCAAAACAGAAATAAGTCTTTTTGATGATTTTAACAAAGTGTAGTATTCTCAATCTTCTCTTGATTGATCTTCTCCTTAGATAAATAATTCACTCAATGAATAATATACAAGTGTTCAAAAATGGAATGAGATGAAAATTTGATTATGAACACTTTTATGAAATATTGAACAAAAATGAAAGAGTGATTATCTTAAGTTTTTATGAAAAATCTTGGAGGTGAAAATTCATTTTGAAAATTCAAGAATTTATATTGCCAAAACACCTTTTCAAAGAGGTATAAATTTCTCATAAAAAGTGATGAAAAGGTATAAGTTTATGGAAATTATTTTTCACTGAAACGAACAGTGTTAACCGGTTAACCAAATGGGTTAACCGGTTAACGCATATAACGTTAACAGAGAATTTCAAAAAACTGGGCCGTTAACCGGTTAACCCATATGGTTAACCGGTTAACACTGTTGAAATGCAGAAAAATACTTTAAGAAAAAATGTGTATATCATTTCAACATGTTAACAAATGGTTATGTTAAAAATGCAAATGCAGATCATGATTGTTGAACACTTGTATACTAATCTAAGAATGAATTAGATATACCTTAGAAGTGAATCAACAATCTTGCAAACGGTTGACTTGAAAAAAGAAGCTTGATCAAAATGTTTCTCATGCATATGTGGCTTGATTACTTTGATACTTGAATTATCTTTGAAGCTCTTCTCTTTTTGCATTGATACATGTTGTCTTCATCAAAATACTTTTTGGATTGAAGCTTGCTTCTACAATCTCCCCATTTTTGATGATGACAACCAACTTTGAGATAGAAGCTTGAAAGTGAAGTTTCTCTAATTTGATTCTCCCCCTAAGTTTAAGAACTCCCCCTAAATGAGAGGCATACAAAATTTTGCATAGAGAAACCATTAGAGAAACAAATCTTCTCCCCCTTTGACATTAGCAAAAAGGAAGAAACTTATGAAAAAGAAAAGTAGACAAACATACACACATTATGTGATCATTAGATAAGCATTCAAGCACATAATGACGACAGAATTAAAATAAGTGTACGGTAAAACATAATCAGCATAAACATAATCTATAACTAAAAACAGAACAACACATAACAAGAACATAGATAAAACATAATGCTTTAATCTTCTTCCGAACTGTCCTCATTCTCCTCGCCTTCCGCTTCACTACTGGCTTCACCTTCATCATCTTCCATGGGAAGGTTGCGAGAACTTAACACAAGGTTTCGAAGGCTTTTGATAGCGCGGGTGGTTTCACGATGTTGGCTCATCATGGTGGTATATAGGAACTCGTTTGTAATGCCACCCTCCAGAATAGGGAAGTTTGAAGAAGAAGACCCGTCATCATACTTGTAAGATCTGTCATTGCACTGAATAATCCCGGTATTCTTCATAATAGTAACGCCGTTGATCTCATTGGTGGTAGGGGTCATAGCCAGAAACGGTTCTCTCCCGATTTCCATGTCTGTTAATTCCAAAATCCTTGAGATAAGACGACCATAGGGCAGCCTTGTTTTGAGAGATAGTTGCTGTTTGAGATGATACATCATAGTAGGTAGCCAATTAATTCTGATTTTGTTCTTCACAGCAAATAGAACCTGCATCTCCAAATCATTGATTTGTGAAAGGTTTGAATCCTTTGGCAGCAAGACATGGCAAATAACATAATGTAGCATTCGATCATCAACAGACAAGTTCTTAGCATAACAGAGTATGCGAGAAGTGCGCTGTCCTGACACAACAACATCCCTTGGAAATCTACAAATTGAGTAGTAGTATTCCATTTTATCATATGGAGCCCATTTTCCATCAACATGATTAACACCTTTCCGAAGAAAAAATCCTGAATAGGGAATCCTAAGAGACGCAGCCAGCGACCTTAGGTCTGTTACAATTTCACAATCTCTCACAGTGGCAGACAGCATATGTTGATCATCATCATTCAGATTCAAGGTGAAATGGTTCAGAAAAGATTTTACCAAATCAGTATAAATTTTGCCATTATCAGTTATAAACTCATGCAACCCTTGATATCTCAACAGCTCAGGGAAAGTGAAAGTAATAGGAGTGAAGGATTTGAGATTCACATACTTACCCTTGAGCAGATGTCTAACCCTGACTTTGAAATCCATTCTTCTCTTCTTTGCTGTTTCCATTTTCACTTCTTCCTCTTCACTGCTAGATGCTGACACATGAGCCTTTTCTCTTCTTGGAGGAGCCATGGAGGAAAATGGAGAGTCTAGGATGTTTGAGAAGGATTTTCGGAATAGGGTTTTGAGAGCTAATAAGAGAGTATGGTTGAGTGGGGTTTAATGGGTTTTAATATCACTCAAGAAGGTTGAAAGTTGAATGAAATGAGATGAAGGGTTTATGGTGAGTAATGAGGGAGGAGAGAGTTATGAGGTGTAGGTGAAGAGTAAAGTACATGCACCAACCATAAACACACATACCACGATTTAAAAAATAAAAACTAAAACAATATTAAAAAAATTCTGTATTTTTACAGCTAACGCAGAGTTGCTGTTTTGGAGGCGTTAATCGATTAACCTATACCGTTAACCGGTTAACGGACTAAAATTTTCAAAAAATAAATGAAAAATAGCAGCTCCGTTTTGAAGAAAAGATTTTTACAAAAAAATTTCACAAAGTATTAGCACTTATCAATACGCAACTTTCGATTTTAAAAAAAAATTAAAACCGATAATTTTCGGACATGCGAAAGTGAGAAAAACTAAAAACGGCGAAAAAGAAGTGCTAGCATTGCATAACATAAAAATTGAAAATAAACAAATTTTTAGCAACTATACCACATAACAAGTAATTTTAAGACAAGGTTAGATGTCACCTTCATTGAGAATACCAAGTTCTCGCCGAATCTTGAAGAATTTCTCTTTAGCCAATGGTTTTGTGAATATGTCGGCGGGTTGGTTATGTGTATCCACGAACGTAACATCTACATCTCCGTTCAGCACGTGATCTCGAAGGAAATGATGCCGGATATCTATGTGCTTTGTCCTTGAATGCATGACCGAGTTCTTTGTGATGTTGATGGCACTTGTGTTATCGCATCTAAGAGGAAGCCGAGGTCTACACCAAAATCCAAAAGTTGTTGATTAAGCCATAAAATCTGTGCACAACAACTGCCTGCTGCAATGTACTCTGCTTCAGCCGTGCTAAGTGCGACACATGCTTGCTTCTTGCATGCCCACGACACTAGTGCATTCCCGAGAATGTGACAAGTACCACTTGTGCTTTTTCTATCGGTCTTACATCCTGCATAGTCAGCGTCAGAATAGCCAATCAAGGAGCATATACTACCTTTTGGATACCATAGTCCGACGTTCGTTGTTCCTTTGAGATATTTCATAATCCTCTTCACGGCGGTGAGATGCGATTCCTTCGGGTTTGCTTGAAAGCGTGCACACAAACATACACTAAACATAATGTCAGGACGGCTTGCCGTCAAATATAGTAATGAACCAATCATACCTCGATATTTTGTAATATCTATTGAAACTCCGGATTCATCTTGATCAACGTACGTTCCGGATCCCATAGGAGTGGACATCACTTTGCAACTATCCATATCGAATCTTTTCAACAATTCCTTGCAATACTTGTATTGGTTGATGAAGATGCCATCCTTGGTTTGCTTGATTTGTAGTCCAAGAAAATAGTTCAATTTTCCCATCATGGACATCTCGAATTCTCCTTGCATCATGATTGAAAACTCTTCGCAAAGATCTTTGTTTGTTGAACCGAAGATGATGTCGTCGACATAGACTTGAGCCAATAAGGTGTTACCCTTGATCTTCTTTATGAACAAAGTCTTGTCAACCTTTCCTTTTACAAATCCCTTTTCACATAGAAAGTTGCTGAGGCGGTCATACCACGCTCTTGGTGCTTGCTTTAAGCCGTATAGTGCTTTCTTCAACTTGTAAACATGTGAGGGATTCTTGAAGTCTTCAAAACCCGGAGGTTGTTTGACGTAGACTTCTTCATTGATATAGCCATTTAGGAAAGCGCTTTTGACATCCATCTGAAACAATTGAAAATTCATAGAACAAGCATAAGCAAGTAATAATCGAATTGCTTCTAACCTTGCTACCGGAGCAAACGTTTCATCAAAATCAATTCCTTCCTGTTGGTTGTATCCTTGTGCGACCAATCTTGCTTTGTTACGAACTATGATCCCATTCTCATCAAGTTTGTTCTTGAAGACCCATCTTGTTCCTATGATGTGCTTGTTGTCCGGTCTTGGTACAAGACTCCAAACTTGATTTCTTTCGAATTGGTTGAGTTCTTCTTGCATTGCTACTATCCATTGATCGTCGCCTAAGGCTTCATCGACTTTGGTTGGTTCTATTTGAGATACAAAAGCCATGTTGAGACAAGCATCCTTGAGATTTAGTCGTGTTGCAACGCCTTGGCTAATATCACCAATAACTTTATCGATCGGGTGATCTCTATGAGTTTTCCATTCTTTTGGTAGATCATGATGTTCTTCAATGATTGGTGAGCCATCTCCTTGTGGTATTGATTGAACCTTTGAAAGTTCCTTTTCTTGTTGTGACATATCTATTATATCATCATCAACAACAACAATAAAGTTATCCTCTTTTGAGGGGTTAGTTTCATCAAAAGATACATGCATTGATTCTTCAATAGAGAGAGTTTTTTGTTGAAAATTCTAAATGCCTTACTAGATAGGGAGTAGCCAAGGAAGATACCTTCCTCGGATTTCTCATCAAACTTACCAAGGTTGTCCTTTCCATTGTTGAGGACAAAACATTTGCACCCAAAGATGTGAAAGAAAGATATATTAGGTTTTCTTCCTTTGAAAAGCTCATACGGAGTCTTTTTGAGAATCGGCCGAATGTTGACACGGTTGCTAACAAAGCATGTTGTGCTAACTGCGTCCGCCCAAAAGTATTTAGGAAGGTTGGAGTCACTGAGCATTGTTCTTGTGAGTTCCACCAAGGATCTATTCTTTCTCTCCACGACACCGTTTTGTTGTGGTGTTTGTGGTGCAGAGAAGTTGTGGGAAATTCCGTGCTCTTCGCAAAATTCTTCAAAGAATGTGTTTTGAAATTCTCCACCGTGGTCACTTCTTATGGAGGTTATTGAGAGAGACTTCTCATTCTGAATTTGTTTCGCATATTTTTTGAAAGCCTTGAAAGCATCGCTTTTCTGCACAAGAAACAATGTCCACGTATATCTAGAGAAGTCATCAACAATCACTAAAGCGTAAACATTACCTCCGAAGCTTTTCGCTCTTGATGGACCGAAGAGATCCATGTGCAAGAGTTGAAGTGGCCTCGACGAAGATACAACATTCTTGGATTTGAAAGTTGTCTTGGTTTGCTTTCCCTTATGACATGCGTCACAAAGCTTATCCTTGATGAACTTAATCTTTGGAAGACCAACAACTAGATCATGCTTTATTAATTTGTTCATGTGCTCCATGTGTATATGAGCGAATCTTTTATGCCATAGCCAAGCCTCGTTGTTGTTTGTCATTAAGCATTTTACCTTCAAGGAAGAGTCATCAAAAGAAGTCATAAAAATATTATTAACCCTTTTACCTTTTAGCAAAATGTCATGGGTGACTTCATGCTCTATCACACATTCATCTTTTGAGAAATTGATCCGGAACCCTTTGTCACACAATTGACTTATGCTAAGTAGGTTGTGCTTTAGGCCTTCAACATAAAGGACATCTTCGATGATGGTAAAAGGAGGTGCTCCAATGGTTCCTACTCCAAGGATCTTTCCTTTAGTGTCATCATCGTATGTAACATATCCCTTGGCCTTTAAAGATAGATGTGAAAATTTGTCGATATCGCCCGTCATATGCTTTGAACAACCGCTATCAAGATACCATTGATTCGAGGTTGTCTTCAAGCATACCTACAAAACAAAATCAAGTTTTGTTAGGTATCCAAATTGCTTTGGGTCCTTGGTAGTTAGTACCCTTTTTAACCCACACATAATGCCCTTTTGGAACGCTAAAGTTTCGCACATAACAAGCATTAGGTGTGTGCCCTTTGATTCCACAATAAAAGCAAGTAGGTTGAAAATCACTTCTATATCTAGGAACATAATTCTTCTTCTTAGAAATCATTTTATTTTTATGACTTTGATGCATAAATTTAGAGTTGTTTACTTTCTCTTTAACAACTTGTTCACTTGCTTTAACAAAAATGGTCTTATTTGTGCTTGGTTTAGAAAACTTAGAATATCCTAATCCACTTTTATCATTAGAGTACCTTTGGTGCTTAAGAATTTCTTCCAAGCCAATTTGACCTTTTTCATATCTTTCTAAAACTCTTTTAAGTTGAACAATTTGAAAAGATAAAGATTCATAATTCTTACATACAAGACTTTGTTTTTCATCCATCAACTTTTGTTTTCCACTTTCAATATATTTTTCCAAAGCAATATTTTTTTCTTCTAAGGATGAAATTTGTTTCTTTTGGGATGAAATACTTTTATACAATGTCTTGCATTCTTTTAAGAGTTCATTTATAACATCTTGTGCGTCATTGTCATAAACTGAAAAATTGCTACTAACCTCATCGATTTCTTCATCGGAGTGATGTGAAGCCATAAGGGCCATGTTCGCACATTCATCGCTTTCCGATTCCGAAGATGCACTGATCTCCTTATCGTCCCAAGCGACGTAAGCCTTTTTGTTTTTGAATTCCTTCTTGCCTTTGAATCCTCCTTTCTTTGCAAGTTTTGGGCAATCCGGCTTTATGTGACCTTGTTGTCCACATTCATAACAAGTGACGTCTTGCATTGATGTGGATGCTTCCTTTTTCCTGAAATGTTTATTCTTTTTAGGATAAGAGGAATTTTTATTTTTATTAAAAAACTTACCCAGCTTTTTCACAAGAAGCATAAAGTTCTCATCTTCAGACGTCTCATCGTCTTTGTCATTTCTTGAATCAACTTTCAAGTCAATTCCCTTGGACTTCTTTTCTTGACTTTCGTGCTTCTCGAGCCTTCCAAGTTCCAATTCATGTTCTTGAAGTTTTCCAAATAGAGACGCGGATGTCATCGTTGAGAGGCTCTTCTTTTCCGAAATAGCGGTCACTTTCGGTTGCCATTCTCTTGTCAAAGATCTTAGGACTTTCAGGTTGAGATCATCATTGGTGAAGGTTTTACCAAGAGCAATCAAGTGACTTGTTAGATGGACGAATCTCTTTTGTAAGGCAACTATAGATTCACCGGGCTGCATGCGGAACATCTCATATTCTTGACTTAGAGTGTTTAGCCTCGATCTCTTCACTTCGGTGGTTTCTTCATGTGTTTCTACCAAGGTGTCCCAAATCTCTTTTGCTGATTTACATTGAGATATACGAAAGAACTCGTCCATACTAAGAGCACTTTGGAGTATGTTGATTGCCTTTTTCTCATTCAGAATCTTTTTCCTATCATCTTCGTCATAAGTGTTTTTCAACTTTGGGGTACCAACTCCATTCACCACATTCACCGGTTTGTGTGGACCTTCTTCAACTGCTTCCCATATACCTTCCCCTTGGGCCTCAAGATGTGCCTTCATTCTGATTTTCCAGAAATCGAAATATTCTCCGGAGAAGAGTGGGGGCTTGTTGCTACTTCCATCGTCTTTGAAAACCGGGTTTATGCTTGCGGAAGCCATGCTGGATCTCTAGGAACAAGTTACCTATAACTTGCTCTGATGCCAATTGTAAGTTGTAAATGCGCCTAAGAGGGGGGGTGAATTAGGTGGTTAAAATTTCTTCGAACTTGTTTCCGGTTTTTGGTAATTTTATGTTTAAGTGCGGAAAAATAAATTGCGGAAAGTAAAAAAGACACCGGAAATTATAGTGGTTCCCTTCACAATCCGAAGGTACATCCACTCCCCTTTCGACTCGAAAGAGATTTCACTATAGTTAGAATTATGGTACAACCTACTCACACCAATGGTGATGCTTACTATCTAACCTATAGGTAAACAAGTGTATGAAGAACAATCCTCTTCAACACTAACCCTTGTGTCCAATAATCCTGGATCACAAGTCAAAACAGAAATAAGTCTTTTTGATGATTTTAACAAAGTGTAGTATTCTCAATCTTCTCTTGATTGATCTTCTCCTTAGATAAATAATTCACTCAATGAATAATATACAAGTGTTCAAAAATGGAATGAGATGAAAATTTGATTATGAACACTTTTATGAAATATTGAACAAAAAATGAAAGAGTGATTATCTTAAGTTTTTATGAAAATTCTTGGAGGTGAAAATTCATTTTGAAAATTCAAGAATTTATATTGCCAAAACACCTTTTCAAAGAGGTATAAATTTCTCATAAAAAGTGATGAAAAGGTATAAGTTTTTGGAAATTATTTTTCACTGAAACGAACAGTGTTAACCGGTTAACCAAATGGGTTAACCGGTTAACGCATATAACGTTAACTGAGAATTTCAAAAAACTGGGCCGTTAACCGGTTAACCCATATGGTTAACCGGTTAACACTGTTGAAATGCAGAAGAATACTTTAAGAAAAAATGTGTATATCATTTCAACATGTTAACAAATGGTTATGTTAAAAATGCAAATGCAGATCATGATTGTTGAACACTTGTATACTAATCTAAGAATGAATTAGATATACCTTAGAAGTGAATCAACAATCTTGCAAACGGTTGACTTGAAGAAAGAAGCTTGATCAAAATGTTTCTCATGCATATGTGGCTTGATTACTTTGATACTTGAATTATCTTTGAAGCTCTTCTCTTTTTGCATTGATACATGTTATCTTCATCAAAATACTTTTTGGATTGAAGCTTGCTTCTACACTTTTACCCATTGAAGACCAAGGTGCAAGACCTTGTGAGAAGTGGGATATTGTTTTTTGAGGACGTAGGTCCAAATGTAAAGAAGAACCCATTGCCCGGGCATGGGAAGGCAGCTGTTAACATGGTCCAGGGATGCCCTGGCAAATATAAAGTCCTTTATGTGAATGACATAAGGCAATCCTTGGTTGAGATGCATAAGTTGTTGTGTGAACACAACCACTACGAGCATGACCATGATAGGTGCCAGGTATGCACTATCAATGAGAGAGGATGTCGTCAAGTGAGAAGGGACATCCAAGAGATGTTAGACCAAGGGATGATTGAAATACTTCAGAATCGTAATGAGGACGAAGTTGATGTTATCACCCCCGTGTTTAAAATTCCTGAGTCTATTGTCATCAAGTATGATGGCAGCAAGAAGAAGGTATCGCCAGCTCTTGTGATCAATCCAGCGGGTCCTGTCCTGTATGTATCAGACAAAGTTATTCCCTACTGATATAACACAATCATGCTGGAGGATGGAAATGAGGTGTCATTGCCCTCAACTTCTATGGTGAGCATTTTAGATGTCAGTGGTATGACCCGTAGTGGTCGTGTTTTCTCGGCTCAGCCGAAATCCCATGAAGATGTCATGAAGAGAACTGTTGTTAATCCTGCCGGTCCCGTGGGGACTTATTCTCCAAATAATTTTGTTCTTACTGTTAAGGGTGTTGACCCTGTTGCTGTTAATAATACTCCTATCCTAGGGTGCCAGTCTGGCATTTTGAGAGAGGATGGTGATGAGATGCTGAGGCTCATCAAAAGGAGTGAATATAATGTTGTTGATCAGCTGCTACAAACTCCATCAAAGATATTTGTCTTATCTTTGTTGATGAATTCCGAGCCACACCGCGAAGCTTTGTAGAGGGTGTTGGACGTTGCATACGTGGACCATGATGTCACAATCGAGCAGTTTGATAGCATTGTTGCAAATATAACCGCTTGCAACAATTTGAGCTTTTGTGATGTTGATCTTCCCGAAGAGGGAAAAGGCCACAATTTGGCCTTACATATATCTATGATCTGTAAGGATGAAGCCTTGTCCAATGTGTTAGTGGACACAGAATCATCACTCAATGTATTGCCAAAGTCCACTCTTGCTAAACTTTCGTATTAAGGGCCTCCCATGAGGCAAAGTAGAGTGGTTGTGAAGGCGTTTGATGGATCGCGTAAAATTGTGATCGGTGAATTAGAACTCTCGATCAAGATTGGACCCAGTGACTTCCAGATCACTTCCAGGTCATGGATATTCATCCGTCTTATAGTTGTTTGTTTGGTAGACCATGGATTCACGAGACAGGCACCGTGACATCCACCCTGCACCAAAAGTTGAAGTTCGTGAAGAACAAGAAGTTGGTGGTGATAGGGAGAGAAAAGGCTCTCTTGGTCTGTCATTTATCTTCCTTCTCCTATATTGACGCTGAGGATGAGGTTGGGACTCCGTTCCAAGCTTTGTCCATTGTTGAACCTTCAAGGAAAGGACTTTCTTCATTTGTCTCCTATAATGATGCAAAGTTGGCCATTGAGCATGGTGCAACTACAGGTTTGGGGAAAATGATCAAGTTGGAAGATAACAAGTCCCGAGCTGGCATAGGGTACTCTTCTGGTGTTTCCAATGAGCGTGGGTTGTTCCAGAGTGGAGGTTTCATCCACACCGTTGAAGATCAGGAAGCTGTCGCCATAGTTGAAGAAGATAAAAAGGAAGACCTTGGCAACTTTGTCATACCCAGAGGAATCTACAATAATTGTGTCGTTGTTAATGTTCCAACAGTTATCCATAAGTCAACGTAATGTGTTCATTTTGTTTAAAAACCCTTCTCCCAAGCCAAAAGGAGAAGTAAAGATATTGTTGGCATAATTTGATTAATACAATGATATTCATTCAATAATCACATGTTAAATGTTTGTTTTCCAAAATTATTTTTCCTTTTCGCTTTTTGCATGAAATTGGTGATCACTATAAAACCCTAAAAAGAGAATAAAATCAATATTTTCATCTGCATAATGATTTGCCTTGTTTGAATTCTGAATTCTCTTTTATACTCAAAATCATTATGCAGGTTAATCAAACCCATTGAACATAATGATCCAACATCATCTCCCAACTTTGAGTTCCCTGTATTTGAGGCAGAAGAAGATGATGTTGAACAGATTCCTGATGAGATTACCCGTCTGCTTGAGCACGAGGAGAAAATCATTCAGCCGCATCTTGAGAATCTGGAAACAGTCAACTTGGGGTCTGAAGACTGCATTCGTGAAGTGAAGATTGGGGCACTCCTTGAAGAGTCTGTTAAGAAGGGGTTGATTGAGTTGCTACGAGAATATGTCGACGTCTTTGCCTGGTCGTATAAAGACATGCCTGGTCTAGATACTGATATCGTGCAACATTTCTTGCCATTGAAGCCTGAGTGTGTGCCTGTGAAGCAAAAGCTCAGAAGAACTCATCCTGATATGGCAGTGAAGATTAAAGAAGAAGTTCATAAGCAAATTGATGTGGGGTTTCTGGTGACTTCTACATATCCTCAATGGGTGGCCAATATTGTGCTTGTGACTAAGAAAGATGGAAAAGTCCGAATGTGTGTGGATTACCGTGACTTAAATAAAGCTAGTCCAAAAGATGATTTTCCTCTACCACACATTGATATGTTGGTAGACAATACAACTAAATTCAATGTCTTCTCATTTATGGACAGATTTTCCGGTTATAATCAGATTAAAATGGCACCCGAGGATATGGAGAAGACAACATTCATCACACCTTGGGGAACATTCTATTATCGAGTGATGCCCTTCGGTTTGAAGAACGCTAGAGTCACGTATCAACGAGCTATGACTATCTTGTTTCATGATATGATGCATAAGGAGATTGAGGAGTATGTCGATGATATGATTGCAAAGTCGAAAATGGAAGTTGAACATGTAGAACACTTGTTGAAGCTTTTCCAGCATTTGAGGAAGTATAAGCTCCGCTTGAATCCGAACAAGTGTACATTTGGAGTCCGTTCCGGCAAGTTATTGGGTTTTATTGTCAGCGAAAGAGGTATTGAAGTTGATCCTGCCAAGGTCAAAGCAATACAAGAGATACATGCGCCCAAAACTGAGAAGCAAGTCCGAGGTTTTGTTGGCCGCTTGAATTACATTTCGAGATTTATATCCCCCTTGACTGCCACATGTGCACCTATATTCAAGCTCCTCCGGAAAGATCAGCGTCATGATTGGACCAAGGATTGCCAAAAGGCCTTTGACAGTATCAAAGAGTATTTGTCCGAGCCTCCGATTCTGTCTCCGCCTGTTGAAGGGAGACCGTTGATTACGTACTTGATTGTGCTTGATGATTCCATGGGATGTGTATTGGGTCAGCAAGATGAATCAGGAAAGAAAGAGTATGCAATATACTACTTGAGTAAGAAGTTCACCGATTGTGAGTCTCGGTACTCAATGCTTGAGAAGACATGTTATGCTTTGGCTTGGGCTGCTAAGCGCTTACACCAGTATATGTTGAATCATACGACTTGGTTGATATCCAAAATGGATCCAAACAACTATATCTTTGAGAAGCCTGCCTTAACTGGGAGAATTTCCCATTGGCAGATGTTGTTATCTGAGTATGATATTGAGTATCGAGCTCAAAAGGCTATTAAAGGTAGTATCTTGGCTGACCATCTGGCACATCAACCAATTGAAGATTATCAATCGGTGAAATATGACTTCCTTGATGAGGAGATTTTTTATTTGAAGATGAAAGATTGTGATGAGCCTACGCTCGATGAAGGGCCAGAGCCTGGTTCCCGATGGAGTATGGTGTTTGATGGCGTTGTTAATCAGTATGGAAATGGTATTGGGGGAGTGATTATTACTCCTCAGGGCACACATTTTCCTTTTACAGCAAGGCTAACTTTCAAATGCACGAATAATATGGCGGAGTATGAGGCTTGTATTATGGGTTTGGAAGAATGTATTGATCTTAGGATCAAACATCTTGATGTTTATGGTGATTCGACCCTTGTTGTTAATCAGATTAAGGGTGAATGGGAGACGAATCAGCTTGGCCTCATCCCATATAGAGATTATGCGAGGAGGATTTCAACTTTCTTTACTAAGGTTGAGTTCCATCATATTTCTCGAGATGAGAATCGGATGGCAGATGCTTTTGCTACGCTTGCTTCAATGATTATGGTGAAGTATTGGAATGAAGTCCCTAATATTACTGTGATGCGCTTAGATTGACCAGCTCATGTGTTTGCAATTAAAGAGGTGAAAGATGATAAGCCGTGGTATTATGATATCAAGTGTTTTCTCCAAAGTCATATTTACTCATCTGGGGCATCTGTTAAAGATAAGAACACTTTGAGGAGATTATCTAGTAGTTTCTACCTCAATGGTGATGTGCTTTATAAGAGGAATTTTGACATGGTTCTGCTCAGATGCGTGGATAGACACGAAGCAGACCTGTTGATGACTGAAGTCCATGAAGTTTCATTTGGTACTCATTCCAATGGACATGCTATGGCAAAGAAGATGTTGAGAGCAGTCTACTATTGGTTGACAATGGAGTCTGATTGCTGCAAATATGTGAAGAAATGCCACAAGTGTCAGATTTATGCGGATAAGATTCATGTTCCCCCGACACTTCTGAATGTTATTTCCTCACCAAGGCCTTTCTCCATGTGGGGAATTGACATGATTGAACCAAAGGCGTCGAACGGTCACCGTTTTATTCTCGTAGCCATTGATTACTTCACCAAGTGGGTTGAAGCGACATCGTATGCAAAGGTGACCAGGCAGGTGGTTGTGAGGTTTATTAAGAATCAACTCATATGCCATTATGGTGTGCCAGACAAGATTATTACTGATGATAGATCCAACTTGAACAACAAGATGATGAAAGAGTTGTGTAGCGAGTTCACGATTACACATCATAATTCTTCTCCCTATAGACCCAAGATGAATGGGGTTGTTGAGGCTGCTAACAAGAACATCAAGAAGATTATTCAGAAGATGGTTGTTACATACATAGATTGGCATGAGATGCTGCCATATGCTTTGCATGGTTATCGTACATCTGTTCGCACTTCAACAGGGGAAACCCCTTTCTCCCTTGTGTATGGCATGGAGGTTGTGCTCCCCGTGGAGGTTGAGATCCCATCAATGAGAGTCTTGATGGAAGCCAAGTTGACTGAGGCTGAATGGGTTCAGAGTCGTTATGACGAGTTGAATTTGATTAAAGAGAAGAGATTGACTGCCATGTGCCATGGTCAGTTATATCAGTAGAGGATGAAGAAAGCCTTTGATAAGAAGGTCAAGCCTCGTGTGTTCTGAGAAGGTGACCTCGTGCTCAAGAAAGTTTTGTCTTTCGCGCTCGATTCCTGGGGCAAGTGGACTCCAAACTATGAAGGTTCATATGTTATTAAGAGAGCCTTTTCAGGCGATGCTTTGTTGCTCACAACTATGGATGGGGAGGATTTCACTCGTCCTGTGAATTCAGATGCAGTCAAGAAATACTTCGCCTAATAAAAACAAAATAGCTCCCTAAGTTGAAAACCCGAAAGGGCGGCTTAGGCAAAAATGAGTGTCTCGGTGGATTGAAAACCCGAAAGGACGGTCCAGGCAAAAGTTAGAGACATGAAAAAAATGAATATACATATCCCGCTAGATTGAGTACCTCACCCTGGGGCAATCTAGGCAAAAATTAAGGATTTGGCAAGTAACTGCATCCTGACAAGACTTTGTTCTATAGTTGTCTTTTGTCAAAGATTCTCGCTCAATCATCGTCAACTAAAGCTTCAAATACATTGGATTCAGAGTTGGTGGAGAAAACGGTCATTATGTTCAATGTAGCCCTTTTTCAATGAATATCACCAATTTCAAATTTGTAAATATCCATGGAGTCTCTCCATTTGCGGACTACCATTCTATTAGATAAATTTGAACCTTTATCCAATTCTTTGCACTCTTATTTGTTTCTGTTTAACAGATGTTTGCATGTTTTTAACTGATGAATACCATTGTTTTAAACAAATAAAGTTTTATAAATTGTTTTAAAGAAAGTGAACATTCACAATGACCAAAAGGATAAATGGAATGTCCTCAGTGCTTTCCCAAGGATAGTATGATTTCCAAAAGGTAAGACACTTGTTCATACTCTGGCGTGCGCCATCCTCTTCATCAGCTTTCATGTTGTCTCCTCAGCAAGAAGTTGTCTAGGGCAGTGGGTGGAGGGTCTATTTCTCTTTCCATCCCCAGCATGTCACGTGTTGACAAAGGATTCATTTTCGATTCCCTCGGCAGAAGCAGTTTCCTTTGAGGGTTGCCTACAGTTTATCCCCTGCAGGATTTCCTGACCCGAGTTTGATAATTTGTTTCCCCTCCGTGTTTGAAGTTTTCTTCTAAGTATTGAGAGATGATGAGGAAAATGTGTTGTTTCCTTCCCCAGCAGAGCAAATTGTTCTTTCTCCCCTTAGCAGAGATGTCTCTCCGGCGGTTAGAAGGGAGTGTTTTGATTGATGGGTATCTGTTTGGCGGTTGTTCCCCATGGAGTTTCACCTCATTCCTTGATAAGTTCCCCAGTAGAGCTTCTTCTACGATGGATTTTATTGATATTCAACAACATGTCCCCAAGAATTGATGAGAAGTCCCTAGCAGTCGGAAGTTATGATTGTGCATGTCCCACCCGGTGACCGATGTCTTCCCGTATTCGATCATCCCCACCAGAACTGAGTTCTCCTGTAGGTCTTTCCCTTCTTTTTGAAGATGTTGTGTCGGATGTCCGTTCGAGGCTCCTGAGCCTATTTGTGTTAGATATGTCTGTCTGTCAGCATTAATCATACACAAACCATGCATAATCATAGCATTCAGGTATTCATGATGCATCCTTCGCCATATATCTTTGCTTTTTATCTCCTGCTATTGGTGAAATATTCTTTCCCAATCAGATGCTCGTGTCTGATCTCTCCATATAGAGTCAGCCCCATAGGCAGAAAGTGTATATCTTTTCTTCTTCCTCCCCCACTGAGTTATATCCTCGTGGATGATTATTGTTTCAGTTTCCTCCCCAGTTGTGTATCGGGATGGAATTACTCCCCTGAGTTATATCCTCATCGGGTTGAGTCTTGATTGATTGTGTCTTTCTAGTTTGTTCCTTGATTGATTTCCTTTCTTATTATATCCTGCAGCTCCCTGTGGTTCAGTTGTCCAATTGCTCAGTAACCAGTAATTGTTCATCTTTTTCCCCGGTGGATTTCTATGGTTTTCGACCCAGTCACCGATAGATGTAATCCCCTCTTTGTTGGTTATCCTTACCCAGTAACCGGTATTGATATTCCTTCATTTTTTAGTATACCACCCAGTAACCGGTGATATATCTCCTGGATAAATGCTTTTGTTAGGCAATTTATCCCTTGCGAGTCATCTTTCATTTACCCTTGTTTGGTATTGATTGTGTCTCCTTCTGATTGGTCATCATTTTATACCCAGTAACTAGTATCCCGATGTCCTTTCTTTTCGGTTGATTTATCCTTTATTAACCCAGTAACCGGTTGGGGATAATCTTCCATGCGAGTATGTTATCTACGTTATGACGGTAATAGATAATATGTCTCATGTGCTCTTTGGTTGAAGTCTTTTTCTTCCCCAGTTGAGTAAGATTTGCATTTCCTTGTGGAATCGAATGCCCATCCTGTATGTCGAGTTTTCTTTTTCAGCCCTCCTTTCCGATGATGGGTGTCTTGGATATGTTCCCAATTCACGCTTGGTTAGTCACCTATTATATGCCCAGTAACCGGTATCCCTGGTGTTCCTTCCTTCTGCTCCCTATTATGACTTTTTGTCCCATGTGGAGTCAGATCTTACTGAGTGGAGATGTGCCTTTTGGGTCCTCTTCAGATGTTTCGGATGATTGATATCTCTCACCCTTATACCGGTCTTAGATATTCTTTCTCCCTGAGCATGTTGTTCTCTCACCCAGTAACCGGTGCTTTGACATAATGTCTCCCTTCGAGTTTATTACCCAGTAACCGGTAATATCTCGTTGTTTCTTCCTTAGTTGAGTCCGTTGTGGACATCCCCGACTGAGTCCGGATTTTTATCCGATGTATCCTTTGCAGACAGTCTTGTTGTATGGCCATATTCCCCAATACATGCATCTTTGCATCAGCTCGAGTCTTTCCATCGATTTATTTTCGTGGAATCCCTTCGTGTCTCCCAGCAAGTTTTCAAGTCGTGGCCTACTCACGTATTTTTACCCTATTTTCCCCTAGAGTCTATGTCGTCCTAGTGAGTGTTTTACTCCTATGGATTTTTCAGTCTCTTATGATTTCTTTTTCTTTGTGGCAATTATTCACCATGAAGATTTTACTTTCTGCATGCATACATTCGCATCATGAGGTCTCTTAGGGACCAAAATTCGTCTCTTTGTTATTATTTAAGCCCATTCTACCTCATCGAGACGAAGATTTTAACCTTCATATCTCCGGATAGAATGACCTTAAATAGGGGCATTTGTAAGATCCTAATTTTGACCCTAAGATCCCTCATGGCATCATATCATTGCACAAGTGCATTGCCTCAAGGATCATAGCATGTTTGGCTCTTTAACCCTAGGGTTGGGACTTGTGTGAGTGGTTTGAGACCACCAAGCATGCTTGTATTGTGTATTATTTCTTTTCTTATTTTTATTACTAACCAAAATCACAAAAATATGTCACTAACTCTTTTTGTTTTGAAGCTCAAGTGATCATACACTCCACAATGCTCCTAGGAGGTTCCTAAGCTCAATGAAATGGCTAGATGAAGATGAGAAAAAGCATGAAAATGGTCCACAAAGTTCCTAATCATCATATATGTCTCCCAGGTGTCTCAATTTGCCAATTTGATCAAGATAACCCAAAGGGTTTGAGGATTGATTCCCAAGGAAACCCTAATTCAACCGTGCCTTGCTCATGAAGCAACCTCAACCTATGATCAAGTTTAATAAAGGTAAGTTCTTTCATACATTATTTCATGCATACATGAGCCTATTTGAGGATCCTCAATCATTCATTCATCAAGATTGGAAGTTTGGCCTTGAGAAGTTGACCAGCCAAGTCATCTGACTAAACTAAGGATCACTGAGATACAACTTTTGATGTGTTTGTCAACTGAAGATGACCCCAAGAATAAAATTGTTCTTAAAAACCATATGAATAACTTTCATGTTCATCAAAAATCCATTTGAAACTTGTAAGGTCATCATTCATTTCAAAACATTATAGGTCATTTTGACTGAAACCCTAATTTTGGGTCAACTTCCCAAGGACCTAACTTCCTTGATTTTTATGATTTTTAGGTGATACCAAATGAATTGGAAAGCGTAAGATGTATACTTCAAATGTTATGTTGGACAAAATTTCATAATCCTAAAATAAATACATGTGATAATACAAAACATTATAGGTCACTTTGGACCTAAGTCATTGAATTTGAAAAAGTGCCCAACTTCAAATGCCCATAACGTTTTCATGAAAAATCCAAACGATGCAAAACTTGAGTCTAAATTGATCATCTAGAAAATAACTACAACTTTTATGTTGGAGGTTTTTCCACTTGAAGCTTGCATCATGCAAACAGAGGGGCTTGAAGAGGCTTGCTTTTGGTGAAAATTTTGAAAGGGTGACTTAGACATGTTTTGTGCCCAAACTTTCACAGCCAGTTTTCACTAATTTCCAAATGCCAAATGAATTTTTTCCCAACATGACTTTTGTTCCTTATTTCAAGGGCTTTCCAACCATTACTCACATTACTTTTTTGGACTTTTCATGTGTGAGTTTCTAAGAGCTTTCTATTTATGTTCATTTTTTGCATTTCATGTTGAAACTTCATGTGAAAGCCAATTCCACTTCAATTACACGTCGAATTCATTTCCAGTTGATCTCAGCATGGTGTATCACCCATCATTGGGCCTTACATGCGCCTGTACAGGCCCATGCAAGGAGAATTCAAATCCCATGCACACGAGGGAAGCATGATCTCAGCCACATTTCAGCTATAAATAGAGTTGCATTCTCATTCATTTAACAACCAAGTGGAGACCTGAATTGCTGCAGAATTGAAATCACAACCCTCACTAAAGGAATTTTCAGTTTTCTTTCTCTTTTTCAAGCTTGAAATTCAACATCATTAGTTGATTTTCAAAGCTCAATTCCTTAGCCTATCATCTCCATCACACTTCCAGAGCAGAAGCAGATCAAGATCTTGAAGAATTCATGGCATTTGAAGCTTCATTTCAGAGGTAGAACCTCAAACTTTTTTGATCTAGATCTTGCAATTCAATGTGATTTTCTTTGGTTTATGTGGTTTTCTAAAGTCCTCACACTTGAGGCAGGCCAGTGGTGGTCTTAATTGTTCAAATCGTGCCATTCCAGTTGACATACCATGATCTTCCATCTCACATTTCTCTCTAAATAGGAAGAGTGGGGATGATCCATGGTTACAGGGGTGATGTACATCACCTGAGCTTCATTTTGATGTCCTTATTTTTTATTTCCATTACAATTTATTTTCCTGCGCGTGGTGGCCGGAAATTGTTGGATCACCGGAGAAGATGGTGGTTTCCACCACCATCCCCACGTGTATGATTCCCAGCCTTTGGATCATCTCTCAACGTTATAATCTTGACCATCCAATGTGTTTACTTGTTTTAATGCCATGTGATGCGCGCTTGACTTGAGTTCACCATGCATCTGCGCCTCTGAGCCTTTGATCCCTTGCCACGTCAATTAATGAATTGATCTAATGGCTGCGCATTTTCCTATTATTCCTATTTTCTTTTAATTTCAGTTAATTCCTTTTATTTTCAAAAATTCATAAATATTTTATTTGAAGTCACAAAAATATGAGACCGATGCCAAAAAAAATCTTGAAAAACCTATTTTCATATTTTGATTTTTAATTATTTTTGTGAGTTCATTTAATATTTTTTATGAATTATTTGGTTTTTAATAGTTTTAATTCATTTTTAATTACTTTCTGATATTCAAAATATCCAAAAATATTTTCCTAACACCTATGGATCATGATAAGTCAATGAAAAATAGTCTCATCAATTTCTTAGTTGATTTGATATTTATTTGAGGTTTTAATTCATATTATGTTATTTTTCATTGTTTTTAATTGTTTTTAAATAGTTTCTGATTTCTAAAATTGTTGAGAAATTTTTTCAAAGTTTATTGGACCATGTTAGACCAATGAGAATTTAATTAGACTTGTTAAAGTTGATTTGAATTAAATTTGAGGTTTGACCATATTTTGCTTATTTTATTTTGAATTTATTTTTATTTCAAAAAATACCAAAAAATTATGGTTGACTTGTTAACTTGTAATCTTCATTTCTTTTCTGTTTGGCATTGATTGATGATGACTTGGTTCACATTTGATCAATTGAGTTTGATACTTGAATTCTCTTTCCCTCTATTTCATCTTCACCCCATTCTTTTCATCATTTGGCCAATGAGTTAATGTCTTATGGTTGGTCTTGACAAATGAGAGGTTTAACCGTCTTTGATCCAAACCAAACTCAACTTGATCCAAGATCAAGTGAGTTGTTTTGTGTCCAAGATAGGTTGCTTCTTGGTCAAGCAAAAAACCTAAAGTCCATACAAGGCATTTCCCCTTTTGTTTTGGCATGACAAGTTTGTGGAGCTTGACTTACTAGTCATGATCTCTAACTTGTGTTTATTTGCCTATAGTTTTATTGACCGGTCTCAGATAGGTGTGACTACTACATTAGTCCACTTACGATTGCTTAACATAGCGCTACATTGTCTTATGACAAACTAGTATAACCATACTAATTATTAACTTTAATTTGAGCATTTAATTTCTTGCCCTTTACTTTAATATCATTTATTTCTTGCTCAATTATTCATATTGCTTTTCACTTTGCTCACTTGAGCACATATTTTATGCTTTTGTCATTTTTTCTTTTGCTCACTTGAGCTCATTATTGTATATAAATACATTGTTGTCTTGTGATTGCTTTGTCTTTGTTTTGTGTTAACCTAATTCAAAAGGGAGAAAGGACTTAGAATTAGGACATACCCATGCTTAAAGGAGTTCAAGAGCAACTAGGCCTCATGCCTTTAGAATGCTAAACTTGTTGAAGAGCAACTAGGTCTCATGCCTTTAGAATGCTAAATTTTAAAGTTGATTTTAAAGGACTTCTCATCCAAACTTATTCTTTGTCCATTCCCCTTATTGTGTTGTGAACTTTTTGATGTTTGCTCTTTGTGTGATAGGGATTCCATCTTGAGGTAGTATAAGAGGACCATTGTCATGAGTAGCCAAGTTAAGAGTCAAGCCAAATGGAGATCCTAGGAGCTTGAATTCAATTATTGATTGCTTGTTTTGTGTGCTAAATCTAAAATAAATGAGCATCATGAGTCATCTTTATGACTCCAAGAAAAGGAACTTCAAGGGTTATCTTTCCCTATTATCTTTGTGTTGCTTTAGGACTAGCCTTTCTCTTCTTCTCCTTACTCTAACCCAAGCCAAAAATCTTTTCTTCAAACTTTGACTTTAATTCAAATTAGAAACCTAGGCCTTATTCCTTTGACTTTTCAAACCATTTCATTAATACTCATTGTGAATAAATCTTAAATCCAACTTTGACTTCATTTTTGTAAATACACTTGTAAATACAACTCACTTCAAGTTTGTTTTGTGGTTCCAATGGCCACCTTTGTTAAAAACTTTTCATAAACATTAGTCATAGGTTTGAGTTATCATAGTGGTTGATTTAAATCTCACCTCATCATTAGTGATTGGATTATAAGTCTTCCATGCTTATTATAGGGTTAACCCCTCACTAGCATGTTGAAGCCTTCCTCACATGGTGGATTGTTGGTTTAGATTGAGTTTTCTCCCTTTGATAGCAAAAGACATTTAAGGCTTTTGATCAAATCAATTCACCAATCTTTATGATTTTTACCCCGAACTACGAGGTTTTGATCCTCCTTTGTGATGGTACGTAGGCAATGGGTTCATCCATTCAAACAATAAAATTTGTAAATATAATCTATTCTTTTCTCATCCCTCCAATCTTTTGCATATATTTTCACAAATACCAACCTACAACACATATTTGAAAAAAAGGGTTCCCTTAGAGTACTAAGGATGTTTTGGGTGCGTAAAACCTTCCCATTTCATAACCAATCTCCTTACCTAGATCTCTGACATTTTTATTAGTTTTTGATTTGATAAAACTTCTTACTTGGCTTTTGTTCGCTTTTGAGCCTTTCCTTTGGACAAATAAAAGTGCGGTGGCGACTCGAATTGTATGTTTACTTTTGGTTTAGTCAATAAACCAAAGGGTAACGAAAACCCCACTACAGGACAAGAGAGGTCACACCCATATTAAATCACAAATTTGATCAAGTCATCATCAATATCAATCATCCATTTTGATGGATTAGGGTTTTCACCCCATAAACATCCAAGTTCCACTGAGTTTGATGAGACTCATAGTCAAAATCATCATGATCCAAGGCCAACAGAAGCCCACAAGGTCAAACAAATTTAAAATGAAATTAAATGAAATAAAAATGCATTAAAGGTATTTTTAAATGATTTTTAAAATGGAAATAAAATCAAAAATCCATAAAGTCCTTCAAAACAACAAATAAATGGCCAAGAAAATTATGGAAGGTTGAAAATAAAATGAGAAACATATAATAAAATTTTCAAAATTTTTAAAATGCAGAAAAGTATTTTGAAACCAATTAAAACAAAGGAGAAAATAGAAAATTCATGAAAAATAGAAAATCAGTGAAATAAAATATGGAAAAATAAAAGAGAATTTTAGAAGTTATTTTGGGATTTTTTGGATAAAAAATGAAATTACTACGAATTTTTAAATAAAAAGAAATTTAAAATAATAAAAGAAAAAGAATTAACATCAGAAAAAACCAGGAGCATTGGATCACACCTCATTAATTGACGTGGCAGATTCAACACTCCAAATTATGAGAAACACGATGGAACCCACTGCAATCAGAACACAAGATCCAATTTGAATTTAACCAATCAAAACATTTCAAAATGTCAACGTGTCTGGTCCAAACTCAGACCACCTGAGAAATACTCTGGTCATCTTCTCGATGAGCTCTCATCGGGGTTTCATTGTTTGGTAACTTCAAGACATAAGACCACCACCATCGTGATCCTCTTCTCATCCCAAATTCAACCTTATGCCTCAAATTCATTTATGTGAATTGAGCAAGGGAATTTCAAAGAAGTTTCAGAAACAAGTAAGCCACGAAAAATTAAATTAAATGATAAACACGATCAATCAACATCAGATAAGTTAGAGGAAAGCATCAGAGAGTGAAGAACTACATTATGGAAACTTGTTTGAGTTCAAATGATGCTCATAACTACCTTGTCCAAATAGTGATCAGAAGTTGATGAAGCTCGATCTGGTTGGAGCAATTTAGAAGGTCTTAAAGATTGGTAATTGTTGCAAAAGTTTCAGAGGATGCCGATGGAGCTAATAGAATCAAGAAAATGGACTAAAATAGGTTGAAACTCAAAACAAGGTAGTTGAATTTTCTGGAAAAACTTCAAGTTGCAACATGGGTTTCATGGCTCTCCAAAGCTTGCAAATGAAGGAAATAGCTTCCTCTATTTACAGGGAATGTGATTGGATCCAAATACGTATGGAATGATGTTGAATTCGTGCAAAATGAATTTGTTCCAAGTGTGTGAAAAGTGTGACTTGAAACTCCTCAAAACTCAGCCAAATGGTGCATTTTATGTGTCAATTAACTTCTAGAGGTTTGTCAAAACATGTTTAGGACCAAAACACTTGCTAATTTGGCTTGGAATTGGGTTTAGTCATGATCAAATTTCGGGCAAAGGTGATTTCTTCAGTTTCAAGTCACCATGTTCAACTCAAGAGGCTTTTTTATCCCATTCTTTTTGCAATGTGTTAACATCATAGCCAAGATTACAATGTGCTAAGAAATATTTCATTTGTATGTTTGAGCACAAAGTTATCGTGTGTTGAAGTTTGCATAAAATACAGGTTCCATAACTTAGAAAAATTTGAGTGCTTCATGGTTGAAAATGACCTATAATGTCCCAATGAATTTTATGGCCTTCCGAGCATAATTTGACCTTGGTCCTTGAAGAAAACTTGTAGAGGGTACTATAAATGGAATTATGCAAAAATAATTAGCTTCATATGTTGAAAAATGAAGAAGTTATGATCCTTGAAAGTTGGCAAAAAGTCACTTGAAAATAGGTCAAATTTCACTAAGTCAACAAATGACCTATAATATCTCCAAACTTTTGATGATCCTCCAAGCAGAATTGGCTCTTGCCATGCAAATATAAGTTGTAGAGGCTGTTGATAAGAGTCATATGCAAAAAGGGGAATTCAAAAATGTTTAGAATTGAAGGAGTTGTGATCCTTGGAACTTTGACTTTAAAATGTTGACTTTTAGGTCAAACCCCTTGGAACAAGCTTGTGTATTTGAACTTTTCTTGCATTTCAAAGCACAGGGGTGATCATATAAACTCAAAATAAGTTTTCCTTGATGTTCTCTTGATTAAATTTCTCAAAGCTTGAAGTTACTTGTTGAAGAAGGCATGAAAATAAATACATGAACCTTTGACTTTTCTTGAGAAGTAAGTCACCAAACTTTGAGATGCTCTTGATTTGAGAAGCCCTACCTTGCATAATAAACTTAAGGGAAGCAATACATATATTTTTTTTATTAGTGGTTAGATAAGCAATGAAAAAATAAACACACTGGTAAAACAAAGGGGTGCTTGGTGTTCCCTGCAAGAAGCAAACTCAAATATGTATAGGGGAGGGGCCAAGATGTGACCTTGTTTGTATGCAAAAGATGAAAATGAGATCTGGGATCTTAGAGTTAAAAATTAGGGTATGACAGTGAGTCATCATTGCAAGAATGGTTTTTTCAGTATCACTGTCTAAATCTTACTTTTAAACAAGAGACATTTTTTGCAAGATATTTTATTGTTGCCTTTGAGTCAAGCTTCAAAAGTTCTTAATCTTTCTCTTCCTCAACATGAAGATCAAGATTAAACCTTGATTCATGCAACAAGCACATTTGTCCCACTGGTCAATCTTAAAGATTAAAGAAACATTTCATACTCACAAAGTAAATGACTTAAAGCAGAAAAAGGTTTCTTGATTTCTTCAACAAGTACACTTGTCCCACGAGTCAGTATTAAAGATTAAAATTCCTTTCATGCTCATAAAACAAATGACTTAGATTAGAAACAAGTTTCTTGATCTCTTCATCTCATCTCTCTTTATCTTCCGTAGTTTCCATTATTTGACTAATGAAGGAAACTTCAATGAAAGATGAAGCATTAACTCAATAGTTCTTCTCACCAAATCTTTTCTGTTTCATTGTTAAATGAAAATAACACAGTTGGGGATTTGATACCAATTGAAGGTGAGAAAATATACACAAGAATGGGGGTTTTGAATTTTTTATGGGAAACTTTACTTCTTTTTCTTAAACCTGTTTAAGGACCTAAGATGTCAAGCTCAGATTCTGATCCAAGTAAGAGGCTGAATCAGATCAGAGTCTGACTTCAGAGTTTGTTGCACAGCGGAATGTAAAAGTAGAAGTAAACAAATAGATACACAATATATCATGGTTCCTCTCAATTTGAGAGTAGCCTATTCCCCTTGCAACACAAAAGATTTTCACTATAATCAACAGATTACATTTTTCTCAATCAAACTACAAAGAGACTTCTGCTTAAGCCCTCAAGGAAGACACTTCCTTTCCTAAATAACATATTCAGGATTTTCTGCTCAATCCCACGAAAAGATACTTCTTGCTCAATCATACCAAATCGAGACTCCCTGCTTTTCTGTTAAGCATGAGACTTTAATGCTCAATCAAACCCTGAAAAAGACTTTTTGCTTAAACCTACAATTCAAGACTTCCTGCTCAATCTAATCATAAAGAGATTTCATTGCTTAAACACTTAGTTAAAGACTTATTTTCTCAAGCACTCAGCAAGAGACTTACTCTGAGCACAAAGTCTAGAGTCTTTAGATTCTCTTAACAAAAGAGTATGGTATTAACCTTGTATTTATATATGTGCTTCTTAGTTAAGCAGATACACGGAGGTTTTACACTCTTGAGCAAAATACAAATTGGTTTCTTCTAAGTGTAGAAGAATGAAGACTTCATTCTTCTTTTCTTCTTGCACAAATTTTCTTCTTTTTTGTGTCTTTCTGTTCTATTGACCTTCTTGATCATGTTCACATATTCTTTCTTCAATTCATATGTAAATATGTATCACTTTACTCTCACACATTTAACCCTTCTGGTTATATTTCTTCTTGTATATGTTTCTCTTACTAGATTTTTCTGTGTAACACAGTCTCTCTCTTAACCCATTTTTATGAATTGGTATCACAACCTTGTGCACTTAGTCATGTATTCTTCAACCCCTATTCATTTTCTATATATTAATTTAGTGTCTCCGACTTCTTATATAGATGTTGAGAATATATTTATTGAAGATTGAAACTACCCATGGTACAAGTAGCCGTTGAAGGTCTTTAGCTTGAGTACGTAAAGTGAATTATAAACCCAGCTAGCATTAACACGTTGAGAGGAGCGTAGTAGAGTTTAGAACAGTTGGAGAGATAAGTTCTGACAATGTTAGTTTTTGCTTTATTATACATAAAGTAGTGTACAGTTGTCACGTGATCTTCTTTAGATAACTTATGACCGGAGACTTCTTGTAGACATTTGTTGAAGCTTGATTTGAATCATTGTTATCTTTATATTTAATTTCATGAATCAAAGGATTTTTATAGAATTAGTTAAAGCATGATCAGAAGTAAAAGTATGTCTTCAGGACCTGGTTGGAATGAGACTTCAGAGTCTTGAGTTCATAGGTTCTGAGCTTGCATTTATTAGAGTCTTGATCATAACTAATCTGGATGAACACTTTCAGAGTTGTTGACTTGAGATAGATAAGATATCTTTGGTACAGTGTACGGATCATATGCCCTTTAGCCATTCAGAAGCTGAGTTGTCATCAGAAGCTAAGTCTTGAGACTAGAGTCTGAACCTTCAAAGTCTGATGCCTTCAGAGGCTGATGAACTATTTCAGATTATGGTCAATCTGAATCTGAATCACTTCTTTGTGGAACTAATTATTTTCATAGGCTTGAAATCTTGATATAGTTTGACTTCAGAACCCGCACACTTGAACAACTATTAGCAAACCCTATTATTATTTAAATACTTGGTTATCATCAAAACCTTTTAAGGGTATGAACAAATATTGTTCCAACATACAAAATAGTGGCGCCATTTTTGGGAAGGGACTTTTGATTCCCGTAAAATTCAACGAGCGATATTATCCTCGATCTAGAATTAGATCTATACAAGAAGCATAGGTAATAGAAGCGGTAACTTTATTAGTCATGTCCATGAGATTTGTTCAATCTCCTGATTTGATGCTCCGACAATTATCATTGATCAACGATATCCATGATACAACAAGAATCACTACTTGATCGTCATCAGAATGCCTTCTACTAATGACGAATATTGACACTTACCACAACAGAGATCGATTGGAGCTAGGATTTCTATATCGTGAAAAGATTAATCGAATTATGCACTGAAGGAAAATTATGATCCAAAACGCATCGGAAATTGAAACTTTTCCTTTAGTGATCCTTACGAATGGTCATGATCAGTGATAGAAACCGTTACCGCTTGTGGCGATTGAAACCTTTGATGTAGATATGAGGAGTGATCATGAGCGTTAAATGGTGACAACGCCTCTACTCAGACCACACGAACGAATTCCTTCAGTCCTAGTGCTAGCTGCTACGAATGAAGCTTTTAGTGAGTGAGAGAGAGAGAGAGAGAGAAACTAAATTTCATCAAGTGAAATGCTTATGCACAAGGGTTCTATTTATAGAACCACTTGTGTGGGATGCAAGCTAAAAATCCCACTTAAGTATATGTGGTACATATCTTCTGGTATACCGAAAATCACTTAAGTGCATGGTACATTACCACATTGTGTATTCTACTAAGTGCATCGTACCTTACGATGTTCTACAATTCACTTAAGTGCATCGTACCTTACGGTGTTCCATATTTACTTTATCTCTCATCAATCCGTCCTTTTGTGTGTGACCTTGTAGGTTTCCGCAACATTGGCAATTATATTAAATCACGAATTTAACATAATAAACAGTGTGCGATATCTAGCAACACATCACTACTACCCAAGACACAAAAGTGTCATGTGATCTGACAAATCCTTTTTGTGATAATACTCGTGTATATAATTACCCTTTTTTCCCTTATGTCTATATTAAACAAGAGGCATAGACTGTGTCATCCTTGTTCAGTTCAATACTGGGCCCTTAGACATTTATCCTGTTACGCAGGATGGGCAAATTCCATCTAGGTCACTCATGTCCCTCAGCATGCTTCGTGGAGTACCCATCAAATGCTTTTATGGTCATCCAGTTATGGACAATGTTTGATCAACAATAAAGAACTTGTCTCTACATCTAGGATCCATAGTAGTTTCGGGTCAAAGGGTGGTATACACCACTATTACCATGAGAATAACTTATGAGACTTTGCATAACATTCTATGTAGTATTCTCATAGCGGGTCAATCCAGTATAAATATTACTCCTAATATTCATACATATGTTTAAGACTTGATAACTCCAGTCTATATACATAATAGTCTTAATGTTTTAATATTATCCCACTTCACAATAAAGCTCGACTATGGATACTTTAAGAATAGTGTCCTTATGTTTAATGGGATCTCATGATTAAGTCACACTTGATACATTAAACGGACTAGCTATTCTAGGGACTTTATTAAACAAACATAATAAAGAAAAATCCTTTTGTTATTAATAAATAATTCGATAAAAGTACCAAAAGTATTGGCCTCCATGGCTCACACCAACAATCTTCCACTAGCACTAGAGCCAATCAATCATACCCCTAATACCCATAGATCTAGTATGGTCATCGTGCTTTTGCTGCGTAAGAGGCTTTGTCAATGGCTCAGCAATATTGTTAAGTGTAGGTACTCTGCATATTTTCACATCTCCTCTATTTATCATCTCTCTAATGAGGTGATAACACCTAATTATGTGTTTGGATCGTTGGTGAGATCTAGGCTCCTTAGCTTGTGCGATAGCACAATTGTTATCATAATAGAGATCAATGGGACTTACAATGCTAGGAACTATGCCAAGTTCATTAATGAACTTTTTTATCCAAACAACCTCCTTTTCTTCACTTGAGGCGGCAATATACTCGACCTCGGTTGTAGAATCAACAATTGTATCTTACTTTGAACTTTTCAAGCTCACAGCGCCACCGTTTAAGTAGAACACATAACCAGATTGCGATCTAAAGTCATCCTTATCTGTCTGGAAGCTAGCATTGGTGTATCCAATTACAAAAATCTCTTCCTAACCTCCATATATCAAGAATGAGTCCTTAGTCCTTCTCAAATACTTAAGGATATTCTTGACAGCTACCCAATGAGCATCACCGGGATCAGATTGGTACCTACTCCTTGTACTTAAAGCATACGAGACATTTGGTCGAATACATAAAATGGCATACATGATAGATCCTATTGCAGATGCATATGAAATCTTATTCATGTGATCCATTTATTCCTTAGTTGAAGGGGATTGTGTTTTTGATAGACACATGCCATGTTGCATAGGTATGAATCCTTTCTTGGAGTCATGCATATTAAAGCGTCTTAGCACTTTGTCTATGTATATACTTTGACTTAGGCCAAGCAATTTTTGTGATCTATTTCTATAGATCCTGATTCCTAATGTATAGGTTATTTCACCTAGGTCCTTCATAGAAAAGCATTTCCCCAACCAAGTCTTTACTTGTTGCAGGGTGGGGACATCGTTTCCAATGAGTAATATGTCATCTACATATAATATAAGGAAGACAATCATGCTTCCAATAACCTTTTTTTAGACATGAGGCTCATCTTCACTTTTGATGAATCCATATTGTTTTACTGTTTCATCAAAACAAAGATTTCAGCTTCTAGAAGCTTGCTTTAATCCATATATTGATCTCTATAACTTGCATATCTTTTGGGCTTCTTTTGGCATGTCAAATCCTTCAGGTTGTGTCATGTACACATCCTTAATAAGATTCCCATTAAGGAAAGAAATTTTGACATTCATCTTCCATATTTCATAATCATGATATGCAGCGATAGCAAGTAAAATCCAAACAGATTTAAGCATTGCAACTGGTGAAAAGGTTTCATCATAGTCAATCCCATGAATTTGTTTATATCCTTTTGCAACCAGTATTTCCTTATAGGTATGTACCTTACCATCCATGTCAATCTTCTTTTTGAAGACCCACTTGCATCCTATGGGGTTAACTCCTATAGGAGGCTCTACCAAGGTCCAAACCCGGTTTGTGTACCTGGAATCCATTTCAGATTCCATGGCTTCTAGCCACTTCTCAGACTCAGGACCAGTTATGGCCTCTTGGTAGGTCACAGGCTCATCTTGATCCATGAGTAATACATCACCTTGATCAGTTATGAGATATCCATATCTCTCAGGTAGGTGATGTATCCTGCTTGACCTACGTTGGTCTTGTTCTACTTGAGCAGGTTGCTCTTCCACAACTGCTTGTGTTTCCTGCTCTAATTCCTCCATAGGTGTATCAATGCTTTGTGATTCTTGAATTTCCTCAAGCTCTACTTTCCTCCCATTAATTCCTTTGGAAATAAAGTTTGTTTCTAGGAAAACTCCAGTTCGAGCGACAAACACTTTTCCCTCAAAAGGATTGTAGAAGTAATACCCTCTTGTTTCTTTAGGATACCCCACAAATAAGAATTTGTCAGATTTGGGCTCAAGCTTAGTTGAAATTTGTCGTTTCATATAAACTTCGCAACCCAAAATCTTCATGTAAGACATATGTGGTTTCTTACCACTCCATATCTCATATGGTGTCTTCTCAACCTTTTTGGATAGAACACGGTTAAGTGTGTAAGTTGTTGCCAATATTGCATATTCCTAAAAGGAGTTTGGAAGATCGGCGTGACTCATCATGGATAGGACCATGTCTAACAAGGTTCGATTTCTTCTCTCAGATACACCGTTTCATGGGGGTGTTCTAGGAGGAGCAAGTTGGGATAGAATCCCACACTCTTTCAGATGGTCATCAAACTCTAGGCTTAAATATTCACCACGTCGATCTGATCAAAGAGTTTTAATATTCTTACCTAGTTGGTTTTGTACTTCATTCTTGAATTCCTTGAACTTTTCAAATGACTCTAATTTGTGTTTCATTAAATACACATAACCATATCTACTGAAATCATCAATAATTGTGATGAAGTACTGAAAACCTCCTCTGGATGGTATGTTCAGTGGTCCACATACATCAGTATGTATGAGGGCCAAAAGATCATTAGCTTTTTCACCTTTTCCTGTGAATGGAGACTTTGTCATCTTTCCAATTAAACAAGATCTGCACGTCTCATATGATAAATAATCAAAAGAGTCCAAGAGTCTTATTTATGTGTCTTGATCGACAATGCCAAAGGTGAGTTGGATTTAACTCATTAGGTTTCATCCTTTTAGTATTAATGTTATAAATAGGCATTTCAAGATCAAGTACATATAGCCCATTGTTCATTTGTGCAGTAGCATAGAATATATCATTCAAATAAATGGAGCAACAATTATTCTTTATTATGAATGAAAATCCAAACTTATTCAAACAAGAAACAAAAATAATATTTCGGTTAATTGCAGGTACATAATAATAGTTCTCTAACTGAATTGTTAAACTACTAGGTAAAGTAAATACATAAGTTGCTACGGCTAAAGCAACAACCTTTGCTCCATTGCCAACTCGTAGGTCAACTTCGCCTTTGCCCAATCTCTACTCCTTTTTATCCCCTACACATTGGTACGAATGTGAGAACCGCATCCAATATCTAATACCCATGATGCAGAAGTAGATAGATTAATTTCAATAACAAAAATACCTGAAGTTGAAGTCTCTACTTCATTCTTCTTATCTTCCAGTTACTTTGGGCAGTTTCTCTTCTAGTGTCCGGTCTTACTACAATGGAATCAAGTTCTATCCTTTGATATGCCTCCACTAGGCTTCAAAGCAGGAGCAGTGGGTTTGGGCTTGGCAACCTCCTTGCCTTTCCCTTTACCACCCTACTTGGTGGGCCTTTTATTTTGTTTCTTTCCATTTCCGATCATCAGAATGGACTTCCCTTTTGACTTCAGATTCTGCTCAACAGTTCTTAACATGCCTAGCAGTTCACGAAGAGTTTTGTTCATATCATTCATGTTGAAATTAAGGACAAATTGACTAAAGCTCTCTGGCAACGATTGCAAGATCAAATCAGTCGCAAAGTTCCTTTCTGAGGGTAAAACCCAACCTCTCAAGGTTCTCCATATACCCAATCATCTTGAGCACATGGGGACCTACAGGGACTCCTTCAGCTAACTTGCCTTGAAAAGGGGCTTTTGAAACTTCAAACCTTTCATGCATTGCCTGCTCTTGATAGAGCATCTTCAGGTGTCCGATCATATCGAACGCTGCCATGTTCTTATGTTGCTTTTGCAACTCCAAGTTCATAGTAGCTAGCATGAGGCAAGCAACTTTATTGACATCATCGACTTGCTTATTATAAGCATCTATTTCTGCCTTAGGTGCAGAACTATGAGGTTCCTCTTCAGGAACAGGTTCCTCCAAGACATACAACTTTTTATCATGCTTGAGGATAATCCTCAGATTTCGGTGCCAATCCATAAAACTTGTCCCTGACAATTTTTCCTTATCAAAGATTGATCGTAAAATGTTGTTAGAGGGGTTTGTTGTCATGGTAATCTACATGAAAATTTTGAAAATATAAGTATCATTAAAATAACATATTCAATTAGGCCTTTAATTAAATATGCTCCCACTATTTTACTCAAAACAAATGATCCTCACCATTGGATTCGGAAAATCCCGTTGGAAGATTTTCTTGTGGGTCGAGATCCACATTTCACTTTGTTTTAAGTCCGTGTAGGAGGATTACGCAAAACTAGGTTATTTAGGTAGGAAATCCTTCCAATTGTATCTAATATAATTCTCAAATATTTTAATTGGGTGAATAACTCCTTATTCCAATCCATCATATGGATCATTTCCAACTCTTGCTTCTAAACGTATATAATCTTATTATAATTTATTTAGTTAAGTTTGACCCATTGTTTCAGCAGTTAGATATTACAATTATCCCATTGCACCTTACTAATATAGAACATGCACCTCGCGTATGCGAAACCTACATTATTCGATATTAGTCTTTGTAAGTGTTAAAACTTGGAAAGCATAAACTTAATATTTAATTTGAGGGAATTCGCAACTATTTTGATCTCACCGGGTTATTTATCATATAAATCGTCTCTCACATGCATCAACATGCATCAACATACATATAAAATGAAACATGCAATTGTTGTCCCAAGCCAATGAGAGAACCTAAGCTAATCTAATAACGATCTAAGCTTCTCCAAGCAAGACCTTCAAGGTTGTCCTCCTTTGATATTGTATTCTTCTCTTTCTTCATAACATTATATTACATAAAAGAAACTCGTTTTACATATGAGGGAATGAGATGAGAAAAGAAGTTACATTAGGAGATTAAAAGAGAGGCACGACAGTCAGGCCGTATTTTAAAATCCCAACAATAAAATAAAGGAAAACTAAGGTCATAAATGATCACCACAAGACAATAATAATAAACACATTATTATTATTAATTTAAATTATATTAATTAAATAAACCAAATTAAATTTTGGCGATTGATCACACTACACAGAGTTAGCCAAGGGTTCCGCTGCCCAGTCAGCGAACGGTGGTTCCGCTGACCGTTCAGCGGACGGGGGTCAAGGGGGAAGCACCCCCTGTGGGGTTGTTAGGGGCAGCACCTCGATGCAAAATTTTAATGAACAATTCATTTGAAACCGACGTTGTTTTTCGTATCAACATTTGATACTTTAAAGCACAACTCTTGTGCAGTCACAACCCTAATCGCATAACTCTTTGACAACACAACCCTTGTACTGTCATAAACCCTAATGCAGCAATTTCATACCGTCAAACACACCTCGATTGATAATTCAGTATGATTGATCAACACGTCATTGCTTCACCATACTAATGTCGAATTCCGAAGCAAATGACCATTGATCGCTCAAAGGAATAACAATCATCGAGTGTTTAACGAAATAGAAACATTATATCATATATACCATATTTTGCATCAGAATTACTTATATCATATATATAAATTGATCGATCTCATTTGTGTAACCTATGGATGATTGATGTATCGTTGCTTCACCATACTAACATCGGATTCCAAAGCATAGTCAACATCAATCATCCAAATCGTACACACATGATGCCAAATTTAATTACTCGTTTATTATTTAATTCATTTTGTCTTTTAATCGTATTAATACAGAAAATACAGAAACTAAACAGTTATCAGATACATGGTTTCGTAAGTTGCTCTAATACCACTGAAGGAAAATTGCGATCCAAAATGCAGCGGAAATTAAAAAAAAATCCTTTAGTGATCCTTACGAATGGGCATGATCGATGATAGAAACGGTTACCTCTTGTGGCGATTGAAACCTTTGATTCAAATCTAAAGAGTGATCATGAGTGTTGAATGGTGACAACACCTCTACTCAATCCACACGAACGGATTCCTTTAGTCTCAGTGCTAGCTGCTACGAATGAAGGCTTAGAGAGAGAAAGAGAGAGAGAGAGAGAGAGAGAGAGAGAGAGATGAAATTTCATCAAGTGAAATGCTTCTGCACAAGGGTTCTACTTATAGAACCAATTGTGTGGGTTGCGAGCTAAACAAATCACTTAAGTGTATGTGGCCCATATCTTATGGTATACCAAAAATAACTTAAGTGTGTGGTACATTACCATAATTCATATTCTACTTAAGTGCACTGTACCTTACGATGTTCTACAATTCACTTAAGTGCACTATACCTTACGGTGTTCCTTATTTACTCTATCTCTCATCAATCTATCCTTTTGTGTGTAACCCTGTAGATTTTCGTGACATTGACAATTATATTAAATCACGTATTTAACATAATAAATAGTGAGTGGTATCTAGTAACACATCACTGCTACCCGAGACACAAAAATGTCATGTGATCTGACGAATCTTTTTTGTGATAATAATTGTGTGTACAATTACCCTTTTTACCCTTATGTCTATATTAAACACAAGACATAGATCATGTCATCCTTGTCCAGTTCAATATTGGACCCTTAGACATTTATCCTATTACGTAGGATGAGAAAATTCCATCTAGGTCACTCATGTCCCTTAGCATGCTTCATGGAGTACTCATCAATTATCTTTGTCATCCAGTTATGGGCAATGTTTGATCAGCAATAAAGCACTTGTATTTACATCTAGGGTTCATAGTGGTTACAGGTCAAAGGGTGGTATACACCACTATTGTAACACCCCGATAATAATATGTATTTATTTAAATTAAATTAATAATATGTTTATTAATTTAATTAGAATATTTGAATTATTATTATTATTTTGGAATAATATATAAGTTGGAATTTAGAAAAATCCCATTTTTGGTAAAAAGGTTAATTTCACGTGAAAAGGGAAAAGAGGCAGAAAGGGCAAAAAGCAAAAGAACGAAGGTTGAAGGAAGGGAAAGCTTGGAGCTCAGAGACTGCCGGATTAACTCAGGTAAGGGGGGGTTTATCATCGGTTAAAGGGTATTATATGATAATATGTACTGGGTAGTGATAACCATTGGTTGACTTTTATTCCGCTGCGAATTATGCAAAGAACCTTATTTTGATTAAATAAATGAGCATGACAGGATATTTTAATGATTTTTTTATGAAATGATTGTGTGACACCCTTCGGGGCATAATTACTCTGATGAATATATTGTTATTTTAATTATAATAATTGGGGTATTTAGAAGGGTGTTACAACTATCACCATGAGAATAACTTATGACACTTTGCATAATATTCTATGTAGTATTCTCATAGCGGGTCAATCCAGTATAAATATTACTCCTAATATTCATACCTATGTTTAAGACTTGATAACTCTGTATCCATGATCCATGAGATGTGATCATCAGTCTATATATATAATAGTCTTAATGCTTTAATGTTATCCCACTTCACAACAAAGCTCGACTACGGATACTTTAAGAATAGTGTCCTTATGTTTAATAGGATCTCATGATTAAGTGACACTTGATATATTAAACAGACTAGCTACTCTAGAGACTTTATTAAACAAACATAATAAGCAAAAAGCCTTTTATTATTAATCAATAATTTGATACAAGTACCAAAAGTATTGGATTCTAAGGCTTACACCAACATGCACTTCAATCTACCTCTAAATCTATATGTCACCATCATTGACTGAAATCTGACAGGATTCCTCATAGATGATGGAAGCTCTTGCAACATCCTATACATTGGGGTGTTATAATAGTTAAGCATTCAAGAAATTAATTTTAATTTGTATTGTGGCACGGAGTTGTTAGCCTTCAATGATTCAGTGACTCGTCCTCATGGATCGATAGATCTGACAGTGGCAGGGGGACAGGGAGAGCGCAAGACAAAGCTAACCATTTGCTTTCTAGGAATTCTCTGTAGAAGCGTCTTTAGAGGTGTATTGGGGATATCCTTTTAGAAAAGTTAGACGTTGTAGCATCTCCGGCCCACTTGAAGGTAGTGTGTCAAGATATGGAGGGAAAGTCGAGCATTTTTGTTGCCAACTTGGGAGAAGCAAAGCGGATCAAGAAGCTCATCCTTAAGGATATCCTTGTGTCGGTGGTAGGGGTAGAAAGAGATACAGAGCATGTCGGGACATATGATCTAGACCCATGCAAAGACAAAGTTAGGACCGTCCCGAATTGTAAGTTTGAATTCATCCAACTCGGAGATGACTTGCCGGGTCAGTTAAGATAGGATTTGGGCTTCCTGTCTGGGTATGATCCACCTTAATTGAATGCCTTTAGGCCAATTCTAACCTTTTCTCTATTACCCCGCATGAGAATCCTGACATCAACCTGAAACGCGATATTCTACCAGCTGAACATATACTTCATTGCCTATCACATATCCCAAAGGAGAATGAGGCAGTCCCCGAATAAGGTTGAGGCTACGGCAACCACATTGAATAGTCTATTGGATGCCATATTCATTTATGAGGAAAAGTATAAGGAATGGCTATCCAACATCGTTCTAGTGAAGAAACCCTCGACAAAATGGAGGATGTGTGTTCATTATATAAATCTTAACAGGGTCTGCCCGAAGGATTATTATATGTTCCTATACATTGATAAGCTTGTTGATAATTAAGCCATGTATCAATTACTATCATTCATGGATGCCTATTATGGGTATAATCCGATACCTATGTCTAGGATAGACCGAATAAAGACAACATTCATGAACGAGCTGGCCAACTAACAATACAATGTCATGCCTTTCAGGTTGAACAATATTAGTGCAACATATTAGAGCATGACGAACATAATATTTCAAGAAGAGATTGGGGAAATGCTAGAGGTGGACATGGACGACATGATTGTAAAATTCAATTAGGAGTTGCTTCATGCTCAGCACCTCCAGTGGGTGCTCAATAGGGTTCAAAAGTATAACATGAGACTCAATCTGGAGAAGAACACATTTAGGGTAAGAGTCAACAAGTTTTTATGCATCTATCTAACCGAGTGAGGAATCATAGCAAACCCCGACAAGTGCGAAGAAATGATTTGAATGAGCGTGCCAACTTCAAAGAAGGATGTCCAAAAATTGAATGGTACGATGAATTATTTGAATAGGTTCATCTCGAAATCCGCCTAACATGTTCTACCTTTTCATAGTCTAATGAGAAAGAAAGAAAACTTTGAATGGACATTTGATTGCAAATAGGCTTTTAAGTCTCTGAAGAAAACCATGTCTACACCCACGGTACTTACCCGACCACTTCCAAGGGAAATATTATCCTTGTACCTAGTAATTAAAGAGGAAGCAGTGAGCGCCATCCTTATCAGAGAGTCGGACTTTGTTCAGATCCTGTATACTTCGTATAAAAGGTGCTTGTCGAGGAAAATACGTGGTTCAAGAAAATCAAGAAAGTATTTATGGTATTAGTGACGGTATCATAAAAGCTCAAAAATTACTTTTTTGAACATTCTATTATCGTTCAGGCGGATTTACCGCTGAAGCATGTGCTTTAACAACTGGACTTGGACGGATGTCTAACGAAGTGGGTTGTTGAGTTGTTAGAGTTTGGAGTATCTTTCAGAGTAAGGAAGGTATTGAAGTCTCAATTTTTTACCTAATTCTTGGTTGAAATGACCGAATGGCTATCTAACGTGGTCCTGTTAAAAAAGGCTCGGGCTAGTGGAGGATGTGCGCCAATTACAGTGACCTTAATTGTGTATGTCCGAAAGATTTGTATCCATTAGCAAACATCGACTAACTCGTTCGTAATTCAGATGGCTACCAGCTGCTATCTTTCAGGCACGGGTATTTTGGATACAATCAGATTCTGATGTATGATCCTTACTAGGTGAAAACCGCATACATGAAAGAACAAGCTAACTACCAGTATGGTGTCATATCGTCCAAGCTAAATAACGTCGGGGAAACCTACCAGAGGATGGTGAATAAATTCTTTCAGGAAGAATTAGGAGAAACACTAGAAGAATATATGGATGATATGATCGTGAAGTCTGGTGCAGACACCATACATGCTCAACATATTAATTGAGTTTTTTTAAAGGGTTCAACAATATAACATGAGGCTTAACCCCGAGAAATGTACCTTTGTCGTAAGGGCGGGAAAGTTTTTAGGTTTCTACTTAACGGAATAGGGGATCAAAGCCAACCCTGAAAAATGTGAAGCAGTCATTCAGATGAAGGCTCTAACATCTAAGAAGGACATACATAGATTGAACAAAATGCTGACGACTTTGAATTGGTTCATCTCGAAATCATCCCAACAAGCATTTGGAATCTACAAATTGTTGAGGAAAGAGGCAGAATTAGACTGGAACACTGAATGTAACGCTGTGTTCAACTCCTTGAAAAGGATTCTGGCTACCCTGACAGTACTCACCCAACCATCACTAGGAGATACATTATATCTCTACCTAATAGTGTCTGAGTGTTTGTAGCTGTTTTTAGCAAACAATCACGAATTTGAAAGTCTTTGAGATTAACTCGAAAAATCTCGGGAATAGGTTTGTGAAAAACATTTACAAGAACGTAAGTATGGGATGTGACTACAAATGTTCGAGTGCTGACAGTATAAAAGTAAACTTTAAATACGATAAAACTAGAATTAAAGTAATCAATGTTTAAAACAAACAACATTAAATAAATACAGTAAGTGCCGGAATAAAAGGTTGTTTCATTTACTGAAACATACAAAATTTCAAAGAAAAGAGGACGTAGACTCACATAATTGCTCACAAACTATTTCACTCTTTGGCCTAGGTACTCCAATTCTATAGAGAAAACATATGAAATTTGCGACCTTGATTACAACATATGAGTCTGCTATATATACTAAACTACAAATGATTGTTCCTGACAGTTTACACTTAAAGAACTGACATGTCTTCAAATGCATACAACTCATCTTCCAATGTATTTCCACGCCATCATGGCTTTGAAACTGCTGAAATCATTATCTCACATTCTCTAATTGCTTTTAAAAACTAGTAATTGTCTGCTCGTTGAAGGTAGTTGCTGAAGGTGTTAAGTCTCTTATATCTTTGGTCTCCTCAGTTTTTCAAAGTATTTGGAGTATGTTGAGTGTCTCGTCCTCAACATAATGTTGAGTGGTTACCCAGGTCGGTTCCCGGGACTTCTCCAAATCAAATCTCAAGAATTTATCTTGAGATTCCTTCAAACTACATCTCAAGATGTCATTCAGGAAGTATCAGTCGGCATGTCATTATTGTCGACTCTTGTCCATCAACACTAACACTTAGAATTTCAATAATGCAACATTTATTTGACTTTTCCTATTGAGTAGAAAATCCCAGGTTAACAAATGCCCCCAAAAAAGGCCAATTTCCATCATATGATCATATGGAAGAAAGGTGGCATTTTTGTAGCCCATCGACACTATTTTCCTAATCTGTACATGTCACTTCAACGAAACATCACAGTATTTCATTATTTTTCTTTGGTCATTATGACCACTTTACATCAAAACATCATGTCACAGACGTGCGTGCAATCCATCGTGATCACCTTTTATTTCCTAGGGGCTTTAAATGAAAAATGAAATCAAGAAAAACTCTTTTAATTTCGTTTCATCTTTCCCCATGACCTTTATGACGCCATCTATCTACTCACACGTGCCATGTGGCTAAGGTCATGTGGAGGGAAAAACTGAATTGTTTTTCCTTTAAGTATTTAACATGCTACCTCTAACATTTTATTCTTCCTCACTTCTATCTCTCTAAAGCTTAGACAAAAAAGAAACCTTGGGAATTTTGTTTACGTACAGTTTCCCTTATTCTCCACTAAGCTCTTCAAGAAAATATTCACTTACCACAATGGCACCTAAATCACAGTCTCATCTACCTTTCATTACTGAGATTGACGTACCACTGTATGCCAATGACCGTACCTATGTTCCTAAACCTCCTATAGAGGATGGAAAAAGGAATTTATGGTATCGTGCTTCCCTCATCCCTTACACTTTTTCTAGCTCTATGCATGCATTCATGGGTCTATTACCCAGGTGTATCAAGAAACCTCACATGGTGGAGGACTTCTTTACTACTTACCTTGGTTACAAACCCTTGATGTTCATTGATAAAACCTTCAACTTCTTCAAGAACATAGTATTTCGCCATTCTCTTCCAATTGAGGACGCTGATTACATCAAATTGCTGAACATGGCTGAAGAGAAGAAAATGCATTTTAGGAGGGATTTAGACATTTTTGACCTAATCCAACTGTCAAGAGTGGGTCCTCCTACAACTCTCACATGCTCATTTTTGCCATATGCTTATGGGACACGCCAACCAACACGTTCCACTTACCTTATGGGATGGTAACTCCCACTCTCTTTGACATTGCTACCATAATTAGTCTTTGACCAACTAGAGAAGCCTTTGAGCCATTAACAAAAACAAAGACAAATATTGGTTTTACCTTCATTAGGACTACTTATAGCCCCTTCATAGAAGACCACCGAGGTTCGACATATCGAATGGATGCTCGGGAAAACATTACCTTCCCGACTTACTGGCTTTCCATGTACGTTTTCTACACTCGATATGTTCAAGTAGCGAAGAAGTATGCTCCCTTAGCCATCTAACTCTATGAAGGGAGGAAAATATGCATGAGAAAGTTAATCATTTTTTGACTATATGAATCGTTGGGGTTGGCCTGTCAAGACCTGAAGGAAAGGACGAACCTTGACAACCTTTAGATATGTGGCCATATTTGGCTTTTACAACTATGTCTTAATTCCACCTTCGAACCCTCCCTTAAATCCAGAGTTCCTCCTAACCCATAAGTGGGGATCGAAGGTCTTAGGCTGGATAAACTTACTCTCGACGATGGGGAGGTTTTCTATTTGGGCATCTTTGAAGATCATTTCTAGATGTTTTATAGGTGTAAGACTTTCACCTCGACATGGCACTATTTTCTAGTCAACGATATGGTCCCGACTGGTTCAGGGAGCCTTTTCCCAATCCATCACCCCTAAGAAGAGAAATACATACATGATACTCTACATGCTTGCTTTGAACCCACCGCTTTGTGGTCGAGGCTTACCTCTTCAAAGACAGACCTAAGGGAGGCTCCTTACCATCCAAACCTAGTGGCTAGGCAGTTTGGTCTAAGCCAACTGCTTCCTAAGTGTTTCATTCCAAAAGGCAAGACCTTCTTCTTTTCCATCGACAATTCTACAAAAAAATGGCTTGCAGGCTTCCATGAGTTTTGCAAAAGGAAAGCAGGTTTCCTTGGTTCCTTAGACTATTCACTCTCCTGCCACTTCACTTGAGATTTTGAGGAGTGGTGGGCATTCCACTACTAGAACTCTCTAGACTAGACCCTCACCGCGCAACGTCTGGTTGACGTTTTCTCCTTCTTAATAGACCAAGGTAATTGTCATATCCCAAACTTTTCCCACCGATTTCATTTTTTTGTTGCATTTAAATTCATTTGTGTATCATTTCATTTGGTCATGGAGTCCCATAAGCATTCATAAGTCAAAAGTCAACATAAAGTCAACATTTGCATGTGTTCAAAAATTTGACTAAAACTTCATGCATCATGGTCCATTTTATAATAATCAATTTAATCTTCATCACATTATTCCATTTGGAGTTTCATTGATCATTATCACATATCATAATAAAAAGTCAAAGAAAAGTCAACATTGCACATGTTGAGAAAATTGGCTAAATTTGCATGTTTCTCTATTTATTTTGGAGAAATAAATTCATGACCATTTAATTCATCTTCATATTTTTTATTTCATGTTTCATTAATCATTTTCATGCATCATAAATATAAAATCAAGGAAAAAAGTCAAGTTTTTGGCACTAAAAGACAAAAAAGATGACAATTGTTTTACCAAACCACTCGTGCATCTAACACACCTTCAAATTCACATTAAAATCACAATGTATCAGCAATTTTAAGTGCATTACACATGATATTTTGTATCAAATTCAAACCAAATTCAAATTTCCCATAAATTTCATCAAATTCAAGTGAAATGCACTCACACTTTTCTCATTTTTGCATAATCCCAATTTTATCCCTTAACCTAATTTTAACTCTATATAATAGTGCATTTTCACATTAGAAAGTCATCCATAACTCATTCTTACAATTGTCAAAGCTCTACCAAATTGACTTCTCAAAATTCAAGTTTCTTCGCTCTTAAGAAACTTTGAATTTTTACTAATTCTTTTGAGTTCTTGGGTAATTGTGTTTCTAATTTCATTGCATTTAATTTACATAACCATTATCTACACAAATCACCAACCAAAATAGTTCAAATTAAAATCAAAGATTTAGTTAGATTTTGAACTCGGTTTTTGAAGTTTCTCGGATCTTGAATTGAGCTTGGATTTTAGTAAAGGAGGTTGAGAGGATTTTAAATCTACAAAATTTTCTAAATTGGAAGCATGTTTGGACCTTTGTCAGAGCTTGATCAGAGCTTGATCAGAGAGCCACCATGTCCACCAATGTTGTCGGCAAATTCTTGAGGTCTTCGTCAAAGTCAGCATAATCCTTGTTTTTCTTGTGTTCTCTATGTATTATGATGTTTATATATGCTTAAGGAACTTATTTCAATCATTAGTTGCATGAAAATGCATTTAAATTGAATTTTTGGAAAATTGCTCAAGAGCTCTCATGAAATCAAGAGAAAAAATGGAAAAATCGTGAATCTCAATCATAAATTACAAACTCATATATCATTTGAACTATTTTTTCACGCTGATAATAAATATGTAATTAGTTTTGCATTTGGATGTGTCTTTTGGCCGGATCAAACGATTTTTCCTCATGGATTTCACCAACTTTTTTCCTCGATTCTCATAAATCGTAGCTTGTTTGCTAATTTTGATTGCATATTTGGATTCATGGTGAAAATCCAAGTCCAACGGTATATAATTTGTCATTAAATTGCTTGAATTGCTGATTTTCAAATATTTGCTCATGAAAAGTTATTAAAGATGATTAACATTGTTGAAAGGGATGAATAAGTGCCAGATTTAATCCTAGCCATTGGATCTATCTAGCGCCTCCTTTTTTTGTTGTATCATGCGCACCACATGTTACTGTGTGACAGGCCACTGGTTGGGGTAAGTGGGAAGGGGATCATGTATAGGATCCCCCGTGTGAGCTTGTTGCGAAGCTTAATCTCAGTTGTTCACGCACATCTAACGGAGGATAGTCAACCTCAGGGTTGTTGATTAGCGTCCTTGGGCTCCTAGTGTGCCCAATTTCGCTATCCCCCTTCCCCATTTTTCTTTATTTCACATTTTTTTACTGTTTTTTGTTCATTTAAGTTAGGCCCTGGGCCACAACCTTTGATTATTATTTTTACTAAGCTCTTATCCCCCTTATTTTTTACTTCACCCACTTTTTTTATTTTTTTATTCTTCTTTTGTTTATTTTTTTATTTTGTTAATTATTTTTAATTAATAAAATATTTAAGGAATAAATAAATAATTTATAATTGAATAAAGATTTTCAAACACATTAAAACTCTTGATCCAACGCCAAGCGGTAATTTTTCAAAACTCGTTTCTTTTGATTAATTTTGAATCAACGCGAATCAAACATTGATCCTTATCGAGCGTACTTCCTTAATTAAATTGATACCTATTATCAAATATTCATAATAAATTGGATGAAAAATGACTAATTTGGTGTATACCTCTTTTCCCCCCGAGTGTTTGGACGTTGTTGTAGAGCTCACTGTTCGAATACCCGTCTTACATATTAAAACACAATAATTAATTGAATTTAGTTGACTATCATTTAGAAGAAAAATTATTTATTGGGTGTAGACTTTCTCCTTCCCCAATTATTTGGACACTGGTTGTAGAGCTCGATGTGAGAATAATAGTCTTTCGCTAACGAACCTTGACTTAATTCACCATACATTTTTCACAGTAAATTAGAAGAAAAATGATTGATTGGGTTTAGACCTTCTCCTTCCCAGAATATTTGGACATTGCCATAGAGCTTACTGTTTGGATACTTGTCTTCTGCCTAAAAGACTTCCAACACATCAAACTTACTATATCACCCCCGCGCGATATAAACCCTTTCAAAAAGAACATCATTTAGTCTGTTATACCATGAACATAAACAAGCGCTTTAAGCCTCCACGCGAGCATACAAGTCAATGTTTAACCACTAGAGCACGACCTAAATGGTCGTTTAATAAAATCAACCGACCAATCTGTAGTTTTCTATGCAGAACTACATAGTGTTTAATTCCTCATTGTACCTGAGGATACGTATGAGCGAGACCCACAATCTTGTCAAGTACCCTAAGAAAAACATTTTGCGACCCTTTTTCTTTTCCTTTTGAACTTTTGATTTCTCTAATAAAACTAATGACATAAGCTAACTTTCAGTCACAAATTTAACAAAAAGACTCTCGTTGAGTACAATGGATGTGAGGGCTGTGATACTTTCCCTTCGCATAATCGACTCCTGAACTCGAATTTGGTTGCGATGACCATTTTCTCTTTCTTATAATGGTTTTATCCATATTTTCCATTTACTTCTTTGGAATAAATAAATTTTGGTGGCGACTTTGTTCAATCACTCAGCGAGTACGTGAACGCTCGTATGGTCGTATTTTTCAAGATACGACAACTGGCGACTCTGTTGGGGAAATTGCTCCTGCAATAGAGAGTCATGCCTAATTTAATTAACTTTGTGATTAAGTTATTGGCTTTGTTTAATTGTTTCCCTTTATCTGTTTTATTTCATTATGTGTTATGATTAATGCATGTTCAATGATACTATGGGGGCTCTCAGATTATTGTCACTTCATGAGATAGGCTTTATACCTGATTCTGTGGAAAACCTAAGTATAAGATGATGGTTGCGTAGTGTTCGATCTGCGAGACTTATGACTCATTAGGTTGTAATGAAAACCCCACCTAGAGTAGATCCTACTGAGAATATTATTGTCTAAGGAGTAGTCGTTACAATTGTAATTCTTTTAATTAGGATCAGTGACTCTAGGGACCTTTTTAGAACCTTGGAGTCGATGGTTGAGCAGTATGTACCTGCGAGACTTAGGACCCGTTGGGTCGATACGAAGACCTCACATAGAGTAGATTCATTTGGATATATAGTTGTATAATGAGTAGTCGTTATGGCGAATATGTTTCCAAGAAGGATCCATGACTCTCGGAACCTACCACCACAGAGCCTACCCTTGGGAATTCCATTAATAAGATAAACTTATACTTGATTTTACTATTCCCTAGTTGACTTAAACATGACATGTCAGTGATCCTGAACCATGCATGTGCATCACATTATCATTATCATAACACTTAGCATTTGCATCTTTATTTATAGGGAATCTATAGAGATTACAGTTGTTACGAGCATTCAGACGTATGGGTTCAGATAGAAAAAATCACATACTCATTCAAGTACAATCTCCCAAGCTAGAAGGTTTTTGTTATATTTCTTTCTTGCTCTTATGCTCTTGAATGCCTAACAACTAACGAACTCAATGATTCCCTATGAATAAAATCAATCAAAAAACATAACATTTGCATCCATGCATAAAGAAACTACATTTTCATGCATTCCATTCCAAAAAAAAATCATACACGTCTCCCTCTTATCTAGAACTGACACTAACTTCTCGGCATCGCTATGTGATGCACATCAACTACGAAAGAATAATGAAACAAATGGAAGCCAATTAAGCTGCCATGAGATGAGACATAGATGTAATGCAAGAAAAGATGGACCATTTACTGGAAGCCATGATGGCCATGGCCATAAAGGAAGATAATCCTCATATTACTATTGATGCTAGAAACATCTCCTCCCAGTTAGGCTCTTCTTCCTTTCATGTCCCATAAGTGAACAACCCTGAATTTGGATTGCCTCAGGAGTATACTCCTCCAAAGGGGGTTGTTGCACCTCCTTCTGTCAAAATACCAGTGGTCAACTTGGTTGCCCCATATCACTCTATTGCCTTGGAGAGGCATGGGTCCCTGTACAATGACGAAGAACCCAAAAATGCTTTTGTCATGTCTCCCCAAATGATGTTTGTTATGGGTACTCTACCTAACCCTGCAGCGGAAAGGCTCTGCACTCTCAAAGATAAATTTAAGGAAATGGAAGTCCACTCTACTCCAGGGTTGGATGTTATGGATATGTGTCTAGTTCTAGGAATTATCATCCCTATGAATTTCAAAGTCCTTGACTTTGATAAGTACAAAGGGGTTAGTTGTCCCCGTACTCACTTGACGACTTATTTTCGTAAGATGTCAGCCTACACTGATAATGACAAACTCCTCATTCATTAATTCAAAGATAACCTTAGTGGGGAATCATTGGAGTGGTATATGCAGTTGGAGAGGAGTCATGCCCAATATTTGAGGGATCTTGCTAAAGCATTCCTTAAACATTATCAGTACAATATTGATTTGACACCTAACCACACTCAACTGCAAGACATGGCGCATAATAATAACGAGCCCTTCAAAGAGTACACTAAGCGTTGGAGGGAACTAGTGGCCAGAGTTCATCCACCACTCATTGATAAGGAGTTGATAGACATGTTCATGGTAACTTTACAAGTTTAGTACCTTCCAAAGATGGTTGGGAGTTCTTTCTCAACTTTCTCTGGCATCGTCACTATTGGAGAAATAATTGAGAGCCATATGAAGAAGGGCAAGCTACCAAGTACTGCTAATGCCTCGAGCGGAGCGAAGAAACCTTTCTCCAACTTTCCCAAAAAGAAAGAAGGAGAAACTAATGCCATAATGGGGACAATGAGGAATAGAAAAATGCTCCACAACAATGGCAATACAAGTTCAGAAAGTGTGATCGGCAATTTGATCCATTTCCAATTCCTTACATCTATATTTTTCCATATCTTCTTAAAGAATGGTTACTAAAGTTGAAAGAATTAAGACCGATTTATGCTCCTTACCCACCAGGATATGATGCCAACGCTCGATGTGATTACCATATGAGTGCGCCATGACACACCATAGACAATTGTAGTGCATTCAAATACAGAGTTTATGAGTTGATTGATTCAAAAGCAATAACGTTCCTATTAACATGCCCAAATGTGAAGACAAATCCCATGTCTACACATGCGGTCCCATCTATCAGTGTTATGGAAGAGGCTATTGATCAAGAATTGATTAGAGGGTGGAGGAGATCCAAACCCTGTCTCTATTATAGGAGAACAATATTAAAGCATGGTTTGATCCCAACAAACCATGATAGTTGGAAGGATTGTGTCTCTAATCTAGGAAGTTGTGTAAGTTTGAATAACTGCATACAACAACTGATTAACCATGGCACAATTCAGATTGGTCACCCAAGTAAAGAGAAGGAATAAGTGGTTATGGTGGATATTCATTATCCAACACCTTAAGTGCATATTCCAACCACTTCTTTGGTGATTCAAATATCTGCTATGTTCCCTTACAAGAGTGCAAAAGTCATACCTTGGAGGTATGGACCTAAGATATACAGGCAGGGACAAGAAAACCAACATCTAGTAATCAATGAGCCCAACGTGACCACTATTGTTGGACCTGGAGGAATGACCCTAAGTGGTCGAGTGTTTGCTCCTAGAGTTATTGAAACTACAACTAAGCCTAAAGGAAAGAAGATAACTACTGACACTCATAATCCTGCACATAACAGTGAATCTCAGGAAGAGTCTTCTTCTCCCAAAGCATCTGCCTCACAAAAGGAAGCTGAAGAGTTTCTCCGCATTATTAAAAAGAGTAACTACAAAGTGGTCGATTAATTGAAACAAACTCCTTCAAATATTCCAATGTTGTCTTTACTGCTTAGTTCAGAAGCTCATAAGGAGTCATTAATGAAGGTCTTGGGCGTAACCCATGTCACCGAGGATATCATTATGGATCAATTTGACAATGTAGTGGCTAACATCACTGCTGGAAGATATTTGGGCTTCAGTGATGACAAACTACCTTCATAGGAAAAGGATCATAACAAATCTCTGCACATTTCTATAAAATGTGTATATGCCCTACTATCAAGAGTACTGATAGACACATGATCATCCCTGAATGTCATACCAAAATCCATTATGTTAAAGTTGTCCTTGAAGAGAGTTGTAATAAAGTCGAGCGCTTTAATCATGAAATCTTTTGATGGTTCTAGACGTGTTGTAAATGGAAAGGTAGATCTCCCAATCAAGATTAGACTAACTACTTTCTCCTTCACCTTCCAAGTGATGGATATCCATCCAGCATATAATTGCTTACTTGGGAGACCATAGGTCCATACTGTAGGGGCAGTCACGTCTACACTGCCTCAAAAACATAAGTTCATTACCCGTGACAAAATGATTGTGATAGGCGGAGAAGAAGACATCATGGTTAACCATTTGTCTTCCTTCTGTTATATTGATGTGGACGGTGAAATAGTTGATAAACCCTCCCAAGCTCTAGAAATGGTAAACATGGTGACCCTCTAGCTATCAAAGGAGAAACCTAAGGTATAAACCATCAATGGCCTCTTGGCAAAGAGCCAAAGCCATTGTGGAAGCTGGAAATGCCAATAACTGGGGAAAGGTCATAGAAATACATAAAATGAAAGATTTGTTCGGACTAGGATATCAACCATCTTTAGGTGAAATGGATGTGCAAGCGAGCAAGGGGAAGATTCTCCATGTGCATGAAACCTTTATAAGTGATGGGGATATCTTTGAAGGCCACGTGGAAATGATCAACGAGGTAGCTTACGACGGGGTGATATCAATTTGGATACGCCAAGGAGCACCTGGAGAAGAGCTGAACAACTGGAAGGCTGCCGAGATTCCTCGAGTCTTTCGAATTATAAAAATCACCCCGAGACCACTGAAAAATTATACTGATTAAAGATATATGGTATGTTCTTAGCATGAATAGAAATCTGATGATTGTAGGTCAGTTGATTGAAAAAGGATTTTCAGTAACCATGAATGATAATCTATTGAAGTTTTATGATTGTAATCAAAAACTGATTATGCATTCTAAAATGGGAAGAAATATGACATTCAAAGTGAATGTTGCAACAACGGACACTCAATGCCTTAGTCATATAAGTGTTGAAGGGGAAAGTGAGTTCTAGCACAAGAGATTGGGGCATATAAACTACAGAAGCTTAGGGCATCTAAGTTCAAAGAATATGGTACATGGAATTCCTAAAATTGTGGCAACAAAGAAATCATGTGATATATGTATGAGAGGTAAGCAACCAAGATTGACATTCTCATCAAAAATGACTCCAAGAGAAACTCATGCTTTAGGTGTGGGGCATTCTAATGTATTTGGGTCTTTTGAGGTACCTTCACTTGGAGTGAACAAGTGATTTGTGTCATTTGTGGATGAGTTCACAAGAATGACATGGGTAACACTCATTAAGTTCAAACATGAGGTGTTTGTTGAGTTCAAGAAGTTTAAAGTGAAGGCTAAAAAATCAAAGTGGACAAAGATAGAAGATCCTCATAACCGATGGTGGGGGTGAGTTCAACTCAACGAAGTTCAAGAAGTTCTATTAGGAACATGGTATTGAGCACAAGGTGACTGCTCCATGCACTCCACAGCATAATGCTCTTTCTGAAAGGAGAAATAGAACTTTGTTTGACATGACAAGAAGCATGTTGAATGAGAAGAATCTACCTAAGCAATTGTGGGGTGAAACAATTGCCACATCAACATATGTGCTTAAAAAATATGCAACAAAGAAGTAAAGGAAAGTAGTTCCTATTGAGAAATGGACTGGAAGAATGCAAAGTGTCATTCATTTCAATGTATGTAACAAACATATATCATGTGCTACTATGAGGAAATTGGATGACAGAAGAAGAGTCACGTTGCTTATAGGTTACCACTATACAGGTGCATATAAGCTCTATTTCCCAGTCACCAACAAATTTGAAGTCTCCAGAGATGTCATAGTGAAAGAATAAGAAACATGGGGTTGAAGAAAGTCTCAATTCAACCCTAGTGGAGTGTCAACACAAGAGTCTGATTCTGCCTCTGAAGGAGATTCTGCCTCTGAAGGTGATTCTGACTCTGAATGTGAGTCTGAATCTGAAGATAGTTGTAACTCTAAAGGTGACTCGGACTCTGAAGGTGACTAAAACTCTGAAGGTAAATTTGACTCTGATGGTAATCCAGCCTCTAAAGGTAATCCAACCTCTGAAGGTGGATCTTTTGAAGGTGACCCTGCCTCCAAAGGTGATCCAACCTCTGAAGGTGGAGCTTCTGAAGGTGGTCCTGCTTCTGAAGGTTAACTTATTCAGTTCCATAGGCTACAAAAATTTAAACAGATAATATTGAGATTGACCCTAAATGGGAAGTCATACAAAGTGCCATGATGGTAGACTTTGAACCTGTTAGCATCAATAAGGCTCTCAAGAAGAAGGTGTGGGCGAACCTCATGAAGGAAGAGCTTGAGGTCATTGAAAGAAACAAGAGATGAGAATTGATTATTCTACCTCAGAACAAGAAAGTCATCAGTGTAAGATGGGTTTTCAAGATAAATATGAATCTAGATGGTTCAATTGCCAAGCATAAAGCAATGTTAGTAGCTAGAGGATTCATACAAAAGTCTGGTTAAGACTACTTTGAAGTGTTTGCACATGTAGCTAGACATGAAACCATAAGGTTGGTTATTGCTATACTTGCAAGTAGGAAGTGGCCTCTGATACATTTAGATGTAAAGCCAGCTTTTCTAAATAGTCCATCGCAAGAAGAAGTTTATGTGTTTCAACCTCATGGATATGTGAAATAGAACAAATAAGGGATGGTGTACAAGCTGCATAAAGCTTTGTATGGGCTTAAACAAGCTCCAAGGGCTTATAATATAAAAATTGATTCATTTTTCAAGCATCTAGATTTTAAAAAATGTGAAATGGAATATGGTGTGTATGTGCAACATACTTTTGAAGGCAATGTGATTCTGATGTGTCTTTATGTGGATGACATATTTCTGACAGGAATTTGTACTTCTAAGATAAACAAGTCCAAGAAGGTGCTGACGAATGCATTTGATATGACAAACCTTGGAAATAAGGTATATTTTATAGGGATGGAGATTATATACTATGAAAAGGGAATCATTATGCACCAACTAAAGTATGAACTTGAGTTACTGAAGATATTTGAGCTGATGAATTCTAAGTCACCAGCCACACCTGCTGAGACAAATCATAAGTTGGACTCTGATTTTGATGGTGAGAATATAGATGCTACAACCTTCAAACAGTTGGTTGGATGTCTGAGATATCCGTGTAACGCCAGACCTGACATATGTTATGCAGCTAAAATGGTGAGTAGATTTATGAGTAAGCCAAAATGGTCACATTACCAAGTTGTAGTCAAGAGTTTGAGGTATGTAAAAGGAACTTTGAGGCATGTAATTGTGTTTCCATCTAGAGTGTCAGATGATGTTGAACTGATATGCTACTCAGACTCTAACTAGTATGGAGACAGAGTGGATAGAAGAAACACTACAAGATACATGTTTATGTATCTATCAACTCTTATTTCTTGGTGCTCCAAGAAGCAACCAATGGTTGCATTATCAACATGTGAAGCTGAATACATAGCTGGTTTTTTGTCAACTTGTCAGACTGTTTGGTTGATGAATTTGTTGCAGGAATTAAAGTTCAAGGTGAGCAAATCAGTCAGATTGATGATTGACAACAGATCTGCCATAAGTCTTGATAAGAATCCAGTGTTGCATGAAAGAAGCAAGCACAATGATATTAAGTACCATTTTCTACGCAATCAAGTTCATAATTGAGTACTTGAGGTTGTTCATGTCAACACTCAGAAGCAATATGCACATGTGCTTAACAAGCCGATCAAAACTGAACATTTCATCATTTGAGGGATGAAATTGGTATTGTTGATTTTTAAACTTGAATATGAATTAAGAGATCATGTTAAATGTAATTTATTTCAAGATCATTTGCATCTCATTTAAATTTGCATTTTTTTTTAGTTTGAGTTTGAGTTTCATTCTACTCATTGTATACAACCAAATGAAAGTTAAAAATTTTAATTTTACTTTTTAATTGTAAAAAGAAGTAAGGTTATGGTTGCAAAAGAGAAAAACTCTAAGCTCCACGGCTCTACCTATGTGTCATATTTGGTGCATGCATCTAGTGTACACTTTTAATTATTTTTGGTTTTAATTCTCTAAAGAAAAGCTTAACTAATATTCACTTTGCTTATGTTAATCTCTAACTTAATTTTCAATTGTCTTTTTGCCCTTACATTAGTCTCTAAGTTAATTGTAAGCCCTTTATAAGTATCAGACTCCGTTACTCTCTTCCTTGAACCTCACCTTCAGGGACACAGACCACCCACCCACCCACCCCCATCCCGTTCCGTTCTCATCCCCAACTCAACCACCTTTCTTTCTTCCTTCAATCTCTTCCAAATTCAGTATCCAATTCTCTTTCAACCTTTCTCTCTTTTTCGACAAACGGAAAATCATTCCAATGACATCACCATCTACTACAATACCAATCACAGTAACCAACACGGACTCGTCACGTGACTCAAATACAAAGAAACCAAAGAACAAGAAGCATCATCAAGATTCTCAAGATTCTCAAGGTTCTCAGATTCAGATCAACCCTAAATGGAAATCCCAAGCGCAGCATCAAATCTACTCCGCCAAGCTTCGTCGAGCCATAACATCGCTCAACTCAACAACCACTCCTCGCCGTGGAAAAGCCGTCCGAGAAGCCGCCGACAGAGCTCTCGCCGTGACAGCCAAGGGAAGAACCCGATGGAGCCGAGCCATTCTGTATAGCCAGCTCAAACTCAAGTTCAGGAAGAATAAGAATAAGAAGAAGAAGATACATCGCGTAACCAAGAAGTCGAGAATCAATGTTTTCCGGTTGAAAGGAAAGGTGGTTCCCGGTGTACAGAGTAAAGCAAGGTTTCTTGGACGGTTGGTTCCTGGTTGTAAGAAGGAACCGTTATCGGTAATTTTGGAAGAAGCTATTGATTATATACCTGCGCTTGAGATGCAGGTTAGAGCCATGAGTGCTCTTTTCAATCTGTTATCGGCGTCTACTTCCGGCGCCGGTGACGGTTCTGGTTCCGGCTGTTAAAACACTTTTGGTTTTCGGGTTTTAATTTGTATTTAATTGTAATATACGTCAAGTGTCCATTTTTTTAATTTTTATTATTGTTATTATTTACTATTACCTCTTTTAAGGGAAAAATTATATGTCCTTGTGTGTTTTCTTTTTCTCTATTTTTGAGTAAGTAAAATAAGTGTGGTAGTTATTGCTTTTAAGTGTATGTGACAATGGGATGGGAATGGCATCTTTCAAGTTACAATGACAAGGTTGAATGGTTGGAACTTGAACGTCGAATGCTTGTGATAAATAGATGAAATGGTTCTTGTTAGAAGAGCAATTCATCCTAGATATAACTTCGAACTTAGAATTATCTCCATTTCACGTAAGATAGGGGGCTTCTCTTTAGACTTATAACTTATTTTCAATTAAAATATAAGCAAAAGGATATAAAAGAAATTGATATATTTAGAAGAATGATTGATATGTTGGGTTTGTGAGTGGTGAAGATTTACATTGATAAAAAAAATAGTGGATGGTATATATAAGAAATAAGTTATACTTTTGTCGTCTAAAGGTTTTTGATAAATATATGATATCAATGTCTCTTTGATACTGAATGTTCATCTTATTGACATTTTCGGTGCTCTCTGCACTCCTCAACAAATGGTATTAGAGTTATGGTTAAATTCGGTAGAATAGCAGAAATGAGATCCTAATATGGATCAAAGATAGTGATGTAGGTGAGTCAAGAGAAACGACTCATACTCATATTATCTTAAGATTTTGTGTGGATATGTAGTGTTTATCTCTTTTGTGATGGTGCACAAGAAGGAAGAAGATGAAGATCATGGAATGGATATGTAGTGTTTATCTCTTTTGTGATGGTGCACAAGAAGGAAGAAGATGAAGATCATGGAAGAGAAAGAAGAGAGAAAAGTTGTAAGTAACTTTCTAACATAAATGATTACAATGTAAATTACAACTGAAAACTCAGTTTTGTTTATCTCACGGCAAATTAAATCTTACTTAAATGTGAATTTGGATTACACTTTAACATTGTGGTCTTGAAGTATTATGCATTTGTTATTGCTCTGCCTTCGAGTCGTGGCTCGGTTTGGTGAGGGAGCATGAGCTGAATCCGGTGTTGGATCATGTTATAGGATGTGGGTACTCACAACTTGTGGGGGAGATTGCAAGTGTGAGTGGTTAAGTCCCAAATTAATATTGGATTAATAAGAGAGAAGACCCGTATACTTGATTTTCTTAAGTCTTTTATGGATATGTGGTGTTAAGGTCTCTTAGATCCTGAACATTTAACTTATTGATACTTTTGATGATCTTTAGACTCCCTAATAAGTAGTTTAGAACAATAATAAAACTCAACAAGGAAGCGGAAGTGAGATCCTAATATAGATCAAATCTAGTGATGTAAGTGACTTACACTTATGAAGGAGGTTGTTGGGATTCAAGTATGAGAAATGAAGTTTTTTATCGACTAAAAAATAGTGGAAATATTATATATATATATATATATATATAATATATATATATATATATATATATATATATATATATATATATATATATATATATATATATATACTCCCTCCGTCCCATATTATAAGCAAATTTCACCTTTCTAGATTCATTAAATAATTAATGTATCTGATTTATTATATAGATCAGATACATTAATTATTTAATTAATCTAAAAAGGTGAAATTTGCTTATAATATGAGACGGAGGGAGTATATATATATATATATATATATATATATATATATATATATATATATATATATATATATATATATATATATATATATATATATATATATATATATATATGACTCACGTCCATTGTTTAAAAAAATTTAATGAATATATTGTGTCACAGTTTCTTGTATTTTAAATATTTAACTCATTTATACTTTCAGCACTCCAAAGACTCCTCCAAAAGATTTGTGCATTAAAACTTTAATTATTCATTTAGGTTAGCATGTATGGGACATGAGTAGTCCTACTCGCATTTATGTTGTGTGATTTAAAAACAAAATATTGAATTATATAAATGGTTTATTCAATAGGAGATTATAGGTCAAATGTCGCTTATAATATCTATAATTAGAAAGTCTTTTTACTTAATTATAAAATAGAACTATTTTCACCCTATTTAACTACATTTAAAATTTATTATATTTCCGCAATTGACACAACTTCGATGGTTAGATAAAGACTTATGTTTTAATTTTTAAGTTTGATATTCTTAATTTAAAATAAAATATAAATTATATTAAAATTCCAATTGTTTAACTATCACAAAATATGTTGAATGTGATAAATTTGTGATTAAAGAGAATCTAATTTTCCATCCCACATAAGAATGGTTGGATGCTTGTGTTTAGAGAGTTAAAGAGAAAGATGTCTTAACTTTTTTTATTGAAATATAGAGAATGGTAATTCATTGGTAACGATGTTGATAATTCACATTTAAAATAAATGTATGTTTGTGTGATGGTCCTGGTGGAAATTGAATGAACCAAATGGCCAACTCCACTTTCTATAAAGCTTTATCATACAAGAAAGCGCCAAAGACATGCTTATTGGACACAACCAAATGGCCTAACATACCATGTGACTTGTTGACCCCACTACATATTTCCACCCAACTCACAATTGACAACTCTCCCACCCCACACTTTATTTTATTTTATTTTTAGAAATATGCATCCTCATCATATAAAAATTATTACTATTTCATTTATCTCATTCTATATATTATTTTTTATTAAAATATTTAACACTTTCTTAAATTTTGATTTTGATTTTGATTTTATTCTATTTTTAAAATTAAAAAAATGTTCCATTTTAAAAAAAAGTCTAGAATATCCCTTTTTAAGAAGAGATTTGTCTAATCAACGAGAGAGTGTATGTTGTATTTGCAGTTATGAAAAAGCTCATCCAATCAATGGACGAGTATATGTTTCAAAAAAATAATAAAATATTCATCCATCGGCTAATGAATGGTCGAGCTCATTCATAACCGTAAAATACAATGTACAATCGTCCATTGAATGAACAAATTCCTTCTTGAAAAGAGATACTTTGAAGAAAAAAATTCAAATTAGAACCGTTTAAAATTTCAATTTTAAATATGGGATAGAAAAGTTAAAAAGTCTTAATTTTCTTTTTTAATAAAATTCTTAATATCATCTCCTTAGCAACACAATTTTTTCTCTTCCTCTTGTTTAATTTTTTAACTATATTTATGTTTATTGGTGAATTCATTAATCAATATTTAAAATTAATAGTTTTAGATTTTATTTTTGCCTTTTATTTCTCCATGTTTATTGGTGAATTCATTAATCAATATTTAAAATTAATAGTTTTAGATTTTATTTTTGCCTTTTATTTCTCCACATTTATTAGAAGTTTGTGTAAATATTATTTTTATGAGAATAAAGGTAGTGCACTGTTAGTGTAAATTATTTTTACACCATCATCTAATAGAATTATAATGTAATACATATCTTTGATTGGTTGACAGTGTAAGAATATTTTACACTATCAGTATATAATTTTTATTTTTATTTTTATTTATTTGATGTGTTATTAAAAAAATTATACTTGTTTTGTTGAAACTGTAGTATTGAAAGTATTTTTAACCAAATCTTTTGAAGAATGGAAAGTGCAATACATGGAGAAAAAATATGTAAATTTATATATTTTATTTTAATATCAATTATTTTTTGTTTACAAAAGGCACTCCATTCACAACAAATATAATTAAGATTTTTTACTTTTTAATTTTGGTATCCTACTATTCACAAAGATAATATTAGATTCACAAAAATAATTATGTATCTTGTGTAAAAAAATCTTCATATTTTTTTTAGTCAAAATATATATAAATTATTTTTTAGCCCCACCAAAAATAATTTCTGGATCCACTAACTAGAACCACGAGGCATAAAAAAGAAAGAAACATTTTAAGGAAAAAAAATTGAATTTGGGTATGAGAATCTAAGATGCTTAGCTTAATTAGTCGCATATCCTTCCACACGAGGGAATGGTCTGAATACAAATTTAGGTCGCTATCTCATTTTCTATGGCTCAAGTCCAGTTAGTTAAGGCACACGTGTGCATGAGTTTCATCGCTTTCAGCATAGGCAAACTATTCACACCACACATTAATCAATTATAAATAAATTTGACTTTTTTTATATATTTAACCGTCAATATATCTAATTCATATATAAATTAGATACATTAATTTGTAAAAAAAAAAATAATTTATAAAAAAAAAATTGGATTAGATACATTGACAGTTAAATATATCCAAAAAAAAATTAAATTTATTTATAATAATGACAAGAGGATGTATCTGATTACTCTGTGTTTGCAATTATTTTTAGTTTAACATGATTGTATTCGAGTTCAATAAAATAAAGTGTCATTCAATGCTTTCTACATCCAAACTAATAAATCATTCAAATTAAATTTTAAAATAGTTCAAACAGTAATTCAAATTAAAAATCATCCAACACAGTGTATCAATATATTACAAGTTTAAAGCTTCATATATTTTCATAACAGACCCAACCAAAGTGAAACCGACCCATGGTCTAAATATAAATTGGAACTATAAATTGAAAAAAAGTACTTTTAAATTTTATATAAGAAAGTTGGCGGCATTTAACCTGGGCGGGTTTATGTTTCTCTACCACGCTCTAAATATCTTTTTTAGTCATTGATATATTATATGATATTAATAATTTATTATTAAGTCTTAATTTTTAAATATTTAACATTTTTTATATTAAATAATATATTTTTATTGATAAATTTAGTAAGCAATCACGAGTTTAATTCATTTAAGAGATTAACTTAAAAAATTTTAAGGACAATTTGTACAAAAAGTTACGAAGAAAAGCGTGTGTGATTGAAATTTTAATACTTGAATAATGATAAATTGGACGCAAAAAATATGTTTTGGATAAAGATAACAAACAACAAAAATGATAAATGGCATTAAAGTAAATGCTTCAAATACAAAAGATTTACATTATATTTAAAGAATGGACACAGACTCACATTACTCACAAAATATTTCTCTCAATGACTTGGATATTTTAGTTCTATAGAGAATTAGTAAAAAGTTGTGACCCTGATACCATACACTAAGATTGATTTATATACTAATACAATAGCAAGTTGACAACGAATAGATCCTAATGATCTGACATGTATCACATTACGTGGGATTCTGATCAGTCATCATTTGTGTTAAATTTATCATCATTTGAATGTAAAAAAACATGTGAGCTATTGTTAGTTTGATAGTAGTTTAGATATGTTTTAGTATATTTCTATCATGTCTTTATCTGCTGAGATTTTATTGTTTTTGAGCCATTTTACGCGATTGAGATAGTGTTTCATGTGTTTACAGGTCTGGAGAATCAAGAGGAAAGTGATCAGAGAAGAATCCAGACAAAAATTCATGAGTAGGAAAAAAAAGGAAAAATTGAGCATTTCCTGCTCATATGCATATGAGGGGTCTCATACGCGTATGGCCATCCAACACCACCGGGCACCATACGTGTAATAGTAGGGAGAGTGAAAAAAATAGGTTTATGATATATGTGTATGGAGCCAACAACCTAAAACCCCCATGTGTAGGTCATACCCTTACGTGTATGGCTCTAGCTAGGCCATACACCTTACCTTGTGCCATACGCGTAAAAGGAAGTGAAAAAATGTGTCATACGCGTATAAGAGAATGTCATACGCGTATGACATGACCCATATCTGAAAAGCTAAAATATCACATATTTAGTCGAAAAACGCAAATTTCCAAGGGTTTGATGATTTTTCAGTGCAAAAACATGTTTTGAAGGTTGCAGAACTCATTATTTCTTGGTGGATCAAGGCTTTCATGAACCCTAAGTGATTAAATACCTCTTTTCATCCATTAATTTGTAATGTCTACATATTTTATTTTGTTTTTCTTTACTATTATGAGTATCTAACCCCTCTTTCCCGCAATGTTATCGGGTGTTCCTGATTCAGATTTATGAGATGATTTTGATCTGAACCTTGTAGTGACGATAATTTGATGATATTTGATTTGCTTGCAATTTGTTCTTAATGCTTTCTCTTTCAAAAAAAATGAGTTTGATTTACGGTTAATATTATACTGGATCGTCATTATCAACGTTCAATTGTGAGTATTTTATAGTAGATATCACCTAGGATCAGGGATACCCTATGGAAACTAGAATATTCTTTATCAAAATAATGCTTAATTTCATTTGTAGTTCACTATGGACGTAGGAGTCAATTTGAATGATTAAAGGTTTTCTCACTAAGGATGTTAGCTCTGTGGTTTTATGATTGACAGTAATTTTGTTAAAACATGTATTACGGCAAGATATTGAGCAAGATTTCTTGACATGTTGATTATACATCTTTGCAAGTTTTGTTTTACTTCTTGGAAGACTTATTTTATTATAAGATCTCTTAAGATTCTTTGAATATTTAACTATCATATATGACTATTCAAGAAGGTTTATTTTAGGAACTCTTGTTTCGTTTCCACATGTGCACTTGTTTCATAAAAAGGGATGTTGAGACATTTTAGGAAACAAGTGATCTTATTCTTGATTTTATGCAAAAGATTCTGCAGAATTTGTGCAACAATCCAGATTGGATATGTTGCGGCTTTAAGCTTAAGCTCGCGCTTACCAAAGGCTATTTAAAGAGGAAGTTGTTAACCTAACTTAAAAAAGAGAGAGTTGCGATGGAGTATTGTGAAATTAGGGTTTTTAGTGTTCTTTGGTATTTGTGTGTCACTCTTATATCTCGTTCATATTAGAGTGGGATTGTGTCTTTGTGTTGTAATTGTTAATAACTCATAAGCTTTTAAGCAAAAGTGGATTATATATTTTGGAAGAGTGTCTTCTATTATTTGATTAAAGTCATTATCATTGTGTGTGATTGAAGGGAAGTGAGAGGGGTCTCATATATAGGGGGTCTTAGATAGAAATAGCACGAGTAGTGATTATGTGCGAATATTGTAAACAAGAGGTTGTTTACTGAGGTCTTCAAACTAATAATATTATAGTGGATTTTCTTCCTGACTTGGATGCCCACAGGTGTAGGTGAAGTTTCACCGAAGTAGGTTAACAATCATTTGTGTTATTTACTTTCAGCATTGCATTTTAACATCCTTATTATTATTGTTGTGTGAAGTCCTGATATTAGTGTCATGACATCGATACGACATCTGATATCTGAATACCATAATTTCAATTGGTATCAGAGCAGGCATCCTGCTCTGTTTCTGGGTGAGATCCAGGAAAGATACTTTCTGGTACCAAGGACAAGGAATGAGGATTTATTAATCGACCATCCATCTTAGATGGCACCAAATATGACTATTGGAAGACACGTATGGTGGTATTCCTAAAATTTATGGATAACAAGACTTGGAAAGTTGTCATGAAGGGTTGGGAATATCTTGTTGTGGAGGACAAAGATGGAAAGGATACTACTGACTTGAAGCTTGAATAGGACTTGTCTAAGGAAGAAGATGAACTAACTCTTGGAAACTCCAAAGCTTTGAATGCTCTATTCAATGGAGTTTACAAAGACATATTCAGGTTAATAAACACATTTATTGTAGCCAAAGATGCATGGAAAATTCTCAGAACCACTCATGAAGGCACATCTAAAGTGAAGAAGTTTAGACTTCAGCTTCTCACTGTCATATTTGAGAATTTAAAGATGAAAGATGATGAAAGTATTCATGATTTTCACATGAATGTTCTTGAAACAGCAAATTCATCTAGTGCCATGGGAGAGAAGATGTTAGAAGAAAAACTGGTTAGAAAAATTCTCGGTCCCTACCTAAGAAATTTGACATGAAGGTCACAACCATTGAAGAAGCTCGAGACATCAGCAACATGAGAGTGGATGAACTTGTTGGCCACTCCAAACTTTTGAATTGGGTATTAGTGATAAATCTAAAAAGAATAACAAGAGCATAGCTTTTGTATCCAACACTGAAGATGAAGAGGACCAATGTGACTTGGATACTGATGAAGGAATGTCTAATGCTATTATACTGCTTGAGAGATAATTCAACAAGGTACTGAAGAGAATGGACAGGAAGTCAAGACCAAATGTCAATAACAACTCATCTGACATCAGCAAGAACAAAAATGGAAGATAGATCCAATCAAGGTAAATGCATTCAGTGTCATGGGTGTGAAGGATTTGGACACATTAGAGCAGAATGCCCTACATATCTCAAGAAACAAAAAAAAAAAGTTATCTCTCTCTTTGTCTGATGATGATAACTCTGAAAGTGAACCTGATGGTGAATCTATTAAACATGTAACTTCTTTAATTGGAAGATATGATTCTGATGAAGATTCGTGTGATGAAGAAGCATCTTATGATGAACTGGCTGCCTCTTACGAAGAACTGTGCATCATAAGTGAATAAGTTTGTCAGCTAAGAGAAAAACAGAAGAAAATTATATCTCAATTGAAGGATGAAAAAGAAAAATATTTGTGTACTATCTCTGGTCTTCAAGATGAGGTGACCCTGTTGACTTTTAAACTTGAGAACATGACAAAGTCTGTAAGAATGTTGAACAATGGTTCTGATGTGTTAGATGAAGTTATTCAAGTTGGGAAAGTGGATGAAGACTTGAAAGGGATAGGCTTTAATTATCAATCTTTAAAAAAACAAGGAGAAACCCCTGTGACAAACTTTCTTCCTCCAAAAAGGAAGTCTGAGCCTATGATGTCTAATCATTTGTCTCAACATCGTGTCAGACATCATAATACTCAAATTGGAGGCAAGTTATTGCGTTGGACATGTCATTATTGTGGAAAATTTGGTCATATAAAGCCTTTCTATTTCAAACTGCATGGTTATCTAAGGCGTCAAACATAGCCCAGGGCTAATCAAGTGGTGATTAAAACTAGAAATAAGTGGATAACAAAGCCAGTCACCACTAGTCTTATAACTTACATTTCTCTTAGAGCTTCGGCTAGAGAAGACAGGTACTTTGACAGTGTATCTTCTAGACATATGACATAGGTCAAGAAGTTATTGGTGGACATCAAGTCTTACTCCACTAGTTATGTCACTTTTTATGACGGACCTAAAGGTGAAACTAAAGGAGTTGAAAGACTAGCTTGTACATGACTCCCTAGTCTTGATGATGTTCTGCTTGTAAAAGTTCTTACTACTAATCTGATTAGTATCAGTTAGTTATGTGATCAAGGTCTTAAAGTTAATTTCACTAAGTCTGGATGTTTGGTCACTAATGAGAAGAATGAAGTACTGATGAGGGGAGTCGGGTGTAAAGACAATTGTTACTTATGGATACCTCAAGAAATTAATTGTCCTTCCACATGCTTGTTGTCAAAGGATAACTTGATTCAAGGTACTTGTTTTATTAACGATGTGCAGTTGATTAATATTATTGATACTGAGGCTACTCGTTTATTTATTTGCTTGAGTGTGCTACAAGGTTGGGTTTGAAATTGTCTTCTATGAATGGGAGTATGGTTATAGATACCCCTGTCAATGGTTATGTAACTATTGCATTAGTATGTTTGAGTTGTCCTTTGACCATTCATGGTAAGAGATTTGCAATAGATTTATTGTGTCCACCCTTACACCAAATTGATGTTATTATTGGAATGAACTAGTTGGAGTTCAACTACGTTCATATCAAGTGTTATAGTAAGACTGTGAGGTTCCCAGAGTTTGTTGATAGTGGATAGTTGATGTTTCTGTCTGCTAAGCAAGTAGAAGAACTCCTAAAAGACGGTGCTCAGATGTTTGCAATGTTTGCATCTTTGTAAGTTGACAGTGAAGTTGAGGGTGGTGATCTATATATGGTGTGTGACTTCCCATATGTGTTTCCAAATGACATTAGTGATTTTACTCCAAAGCATGAAGTAGAGTTTTCCATCGACTTAGTATCAGGTACGAGTTCAGTTTTAATGGCTCCTTATAGAATGTCGACTTCAGAGTTGGGTGAATTAAATAAATAGTTAGAATAATTGCTTGAGAAGAAGTTTGTTTAACCAAGTGTTTCTCTGTGGGGTGCACCCGTGTTTCCAATTAAGAAGAAGGATGAAAGTATGAGGTTATACGTTGACTACAGGAAGTTGAATAAAGTAACTATCAAGAATAAGTATCCACTTCCGATAATTGATGATCTAATGGATCAATTGGTTGGTGCCTATGTTTTCAGCAAGATAGACTTGAGGTCTGGTTATCATCAAATTCGTGTTAAACTAGGTGATATTCTAAAGGTAATATTTTAGACGAGATAAGAGAAGGTCAGAAGATCGACTTGGGTTTGATTGATCGATTGTTATTAATCAACCTAGGTAACAAATGTGATTTTCGGGTTGATGAGAATGGTGTGATGAGGTTCACATATAAAATATGTATTACAGATGTTCCAGGACTTAAGAAGAGTATTCTTGAAGAAAGACATCGAAGTGGTTTGAGTATTCATCTCGGTGTTATGAAGATGTATCCGGATTTCAAGAAGTTGGTTTGGTGGTCAGGTATGAAGAAAGATGTTGCAGAGTCTGTATATGCTTATTTGACTTGCTAGAAGTCAGAGATTAAACATCAGAAGCCTTTAGGTCTGATGCATCCGTTGGATATTCTAGAGTGGAAATGGGATACCATTTCTATGGATTTTGTGTCAGGTTTGCCTAAGACTTCGAAGGGAAACGATTCAATTTGGGTAATAATGGATAGATTGACTAAATCAACTCATTTCATACCAATGAAAATAAATCATTCCTTGCAGAAATTAGTTGAGATGTATATTGATGAGATTGTAAGGTTGCATGGTATCCATTCGAGTATTGTGTAGGATAAATATATGAGGTTTAAATCAAGATTTTAAGAGGGTTTTGTTAGATGCCCAAAAGTGCTTATTAGAGCTATCATATGTGGGCATCTTTCACTCTTTTTCCTTGCTAAAACTGTCAAAACCACATTTGTTTTACATGGAATGCATTACATTGATAAACAAGCTTGGTGCCTTTGATTTGTGTGTTATTGTGCAGGAAAGACATGAACTAATTGAAAATGAAGACACAAGAAAATTGGCAAAGGAACCAAAGAATACAAGCATTTCATCAGCCTCCTCGCTAGGCGAGGCTGTGGCGAAGCATTGGTTCGCTAGGCGAGTTCCAGGCGAACAGCTCCAGTAAATTGTCAAATTAATTCGCTAGACGAGCTGAAGGCGAAGGTGGTAGCGAGTTCATTCTGTTTTGGTGAAAAACGCAGCCAGCACTCACTCGCTAGGCGAAGCTCTAGCGAGTCCCCAACGAGCATTCCAGTAGCAAAACCTCTCAACCTCGCTGGGGCGAAGGTTGAAGCGTGTCCTTCGCTAGGCGAAGGTATGTTCGCTAGGCGAACATGACAGTTCAGCAGGCCCTGTTTTCTCTGGGCGCAGGGGCCTTTTGTGCCCATTTTAGACCCTCGCTAGGCGAGCCATTCTGCTCGCCTAGCGAACATGACAGCCCAGCAGTGGTCTATAAGTAGCAGGTGCCACTTTTGAGCATCATACCTCATTTTTTACCAACTTTTTCCACTTTTGTACTTTCTTCTAGATATTTTTGCAGCATTGTTCTTGGGATCTTTATGCCCTAGTTTTCATTTTCTCTTCATCTTAGAACCATCTTCTACAAAAAGAAGGTGGATTCCCATCCAACTTCGATTATCCGACTTGGATGTTGATCAACCTTCTTTCCTTACTTGCCGACCAAGCTACCATGAAAATGAGTAGCTAAGTCATCCATTTGTCAAGGTTAGATGTAGGTGATTACTAGCTTTGTGTGTAAATGTAAGGATCCTCATATGTAAACTCTTTAACGGTAAATATATGATGAAAACTTTGTTTCTATTTAAAACTCTTTGTGTTGGTTTATGATCGAGAGATGTTTACCGACTCTTGACCTAGGTTTTCATCCAAACTTGTTTGTTAGCTAGAGATAGTAACGAATGATTTTGTTCACCATAAGGTTGAACCAAAAAGTTGTCATTTTGATAGATTGTGTTCGAGAGAAACAATGGATCAAAATGGCAAAACTCACAATATGTGTTCGAGAGAAACATATTGAGAGGACTTTGTGAAATGATTTATCATCTAAAGGAGTTTATAAGATTGTTGACCGAGCAAATACATGCAAAGTGATCATTGAAACCTAACTTTGACAATATTTCTCATTTAATCAAACCATAACTTTTACCGCAATTTATTACTTTTTATGCAAGATAACTTGATTAAAACCAAAACCCTATTGTTACATTGAGCTAAGATTAATACAACCATCGAACGGCGGTGATATCTTACAATCCCTGTGGATACGATAACAAAAACCCGACACGAAATATACCTTTCAACAAAATGGCGCCGTTGTCGGGGATTGTAAATTGATATTGCGAGCATCGCAATGGTTGTTTAAGTTTTAGCTTGTGAATTTTTGACTTGTGCTTGTAATTTGTTTGGTTTAGTGTGCAGCTTACGTTTTATGCGAGGGCAAATCCGTGTGGACGAACTTCTTTTTGATCCTGAGATCGAGAGAACCGCAAGGAGGCTCAATAGCAAAACGAGACGTAGGAGGCAACAGGCTAGACAACGCCAAGAGCAAGGAGAAAGTTCTTCAACCACAAATCCACACCCATTCATACCAAACATGGAGCCATAACCACCACCACCTATCTCTACTCCATGTATCTATAGTCCAAGGAACACCGCTCAGTTTGCCAACCACACAGGAAGGCAAGCTGAGATGAAAACGGGAACTCTGAATTTATTATATGGGAGTCCATTCACCGGAATGGACCATGAAGACCCATTTGCTTTTCTCACAAAATTTTATGAGATAGCATTGGTTGCCGGAGTGGATCAGGCTCAGGAGCTTCCGTTGTTCAGACGATTATTTCCCCACGCTTTGCTCGGTAAAGCAAAGGATTGGTATCTCGATCAAACACCAGCCGTAATGACAGACTGGAACGTGTTAGAAGAGAAATTCATTGAAAGATTTTTCTCCCATAACCGATTCATGGAATCAAAGACGGCCATCTCGGTGTTTTCTCAAGGAACCAGTGAATCTTTGAATGAAGCGTGGGAGAGATTCAAGTCCATGCTTAGGAAATGTAAAGGGCATGGATTTGATGAATTAACTCAAATCCATATCTTCAGAAATGGACTTCAACCAAACTGCAAAACGTTGTTGGATGCCACCTCGGGTGGCTCGTTGATGTCAAAAAGTGCCGAAGAAGCCACCAACATTATCAATCGAATGGCTCTAAATGATCTTCAGAGTCAAAGTCGTGGAAATTCTTTGAAGAAGGCGGGAGTGCTTGAGTTAGGGACGAATGATGCCATCCTTGCCCAAAACAAGCTCATCTCACAACAAGTGGAACTCTTAACGCAACAAATCAAAGAGTTAAGAGAACCGTCAAAAGCTAAACAAATAGCTTGTTGTGAACTTTGTAAAGGTGAACATGACACCGGATTTTGTCCACCTCCCGGTTTTGACGAAGTAAACTACATGGCCAATCAACGGGACTATCAACCGAGACAACAACAACCTTATCAACCGCACCCTCAACAACAACAACAATTCCAAGGGAACCAAGGGTTCCAACCTAGAAGCAACTATTATCATAACCAAGGTTATGGAGGTGGTTCTTCTAGCCGTCAAAACCCTCCCCAAAATCCGTATCAATCTCAACAACCGCCGGTCGTCAATTCTAAATTGGAAGAGACATTGACGCAGTTCATGCAAATGTCAATGGCCAATCAAAAGAGTAATGACGCGGCCATAAAAAATCTCGAGACTCAGGTTGGGCAACTTGCCAAGCAACTCGCTGAACAACAAACCGGTCCTTCTTTTTCGGCTAATACGCAAACAAATCCTAAGGAGCATTGTAAGGCGATTATGACGAGAAGTAGGAGGGAGTTGGGTAGTGAGAATGAAAAAAGAGTTGAGAGTGAACAAAGAGAGAAAGAGAAAGAAATTGAGGAGGAAATAGTGGAGGAAAATGTTGATGGTGAAATAGGAGTGTGGAGTGATGAGGAAGTAGTTGAAAAGAATAAAAATAATGGTGAAGTTGAAAAAGAAAAAGGTGTGGAGATTGAGGAAAATAAAAGTGATGAGGTAATAAGGGAGGTAGTGAAGAAGCCTAGATGGAAAAGTGCTAGAATTGCAAAGGGAAAGGAGGTAGTGAGCGCTACTCCGGTCCAAAATCTTCCTTATCCTCATGCTCCTTCCAAAAGGGAGAATGAACGACATTACGCCCGGTTCATGGATATTTTTAAACAGTTGCAAATCAACATTCCGTTTGCTGAAGCCTTGGAACAAATGCCAAAGTATGCCAAATTCATGAAGGACATACTAACCAAAAAGCGGAGGTATACGGAACCGGAGACCATCGTCCTTGATGCGAGCTGTAGTGCCATTATTCAAAGGACGCTTCCTAAGAAAGAGGTTGATCCGGGAAGAGTTACATTGCCGGTTAAAATTGGTGACGTTTATGTCGGGAAGGGACTTATTGACTTGGGGTCGAGCATTAATCTTATACCTTTGTCAATTATCAAGAGGCTTGGCAACATCGAGATTAAGTCCATCCGAATGACGTTGCAATTGGCGGATAAGTCGACGACCCATCCTCATGGCGTAGCCCAAGATGTTTTGGTGAAGGTCGACAAATTCTTTTTCCCGGTGGATTTTATTGTAATTGATATGGAGGAAGATGATGATGCTCCGCTCATATTGGGCCGACCATTCATGAAGACCGCAAGAATGATGATAGATGTTGATGACGGTTTAATGAAGGTGCGAGTTCAAAATGAGGAAGTCACATTTGATCTATTCGAGGCGATGAAGCATTCCAAGGATAGAAATGATAGCTTTCGCATCGATGTGATCGAAGACGCTATTATAGAGGTTTCAAAGCATATTCATGAGATATCTCCTATGGAGTTAGCTCTTGACGACTCATTGGAGGTTTTCACTGTTGAAGAGGAGCTAGCTCTTGAGGAATGCTTAAAGGAACTTGATAGTTTGGAAGACCTACAACCGTGGGAAGTAGAGGAAGAAAACTTGAAGAAGGAGGTCATTGACGAGAAAGCGCCAATTGAATTAAAAGAGTTACCTTCGACTTTGAAATATGTGTTTCTAGATGAGACCGAGGCAAAGCCGGTCATCATAAGCAACCTCTTGACAAAAGAAGAAGAAGCCCGTCTAATCATTGTGCTAAAAACCAATCAAGAAGCTATGGGTTGGACTCTTTCCGATCTAAAAGGAATTAGTCCATCCTATTGTATGCACAAGATTTTGATGGAGGAAGATTTTAAGCCGGTGGCTCAACCACAATGCCGCTTAAATCCTACGATGAAGGAGGTTGTAAGAAAGGAAGTGGTGAAGCTATTGGATGTGGGAATGATTTACCCGATCTCGGATAGTCCGTGGGTTAGTCCTGTGCACGTGGTTCCGAAGAAGGGTGGAATGACCGTAATCCGAAATGACAAAGACGAATTGATCCCGACTAAAGTTGCCACGGGGTGGAGAATGTGTATAGATTATAGACGGTTGAATACCGCGACTCGTAAGGACCATTTCCCACTCCCATTTATGGATCAAATGCTTGAAAGACTATCGGGCCAACAATACTATTGTTTTTTGGACGGCTACTCCGGGTACAACCAAATTGCGGTTGACCCGGTTGATCATGAGAAGACGGCTTTCACGTGTCCGTTTGGAGTGTTCGCATACAGAAAAATGCCCTTTGGGCTGTGCAATGCACCGGCGACCTTCTAACGATGTGTCCAAGCCATTTTTGCCGATCTGATAGAGAAAACAATGGAAGTCTTCATGGATGACTTCTCGGTATTTGGTGGGACGTTTAGTCTATGCTTGGCAAATTTGAAGACGGTGTTGGAAAGGTGTGTGAAGACCAATTTGGTGCTAAATTGGGAAAAGTGTCACTTCATGGTGACCGAGGGGATCGTGCTAGGCCACAAAGTCTCTAAAAGGGGGCTTGAAGTGGATAGAGCTAAGGTTGAAGTAATTGAAAAATTACCCCCTCCGGTGAATGTGAAGGGCATCCGTAGCTTTTTGGGGCACGCGGGGTTCTACCGGCGCTTCATCAAGGACTTCTCAAAGGTGGCTAAACCTTTGAGCAATTTGCTCTCCAAAGACCAGGTATTTCTCTTCACCGAAGATTGTTTGCAAGCTTTTGAGGTTTTAAAAGAAAAATTGGTTACCGCTCCAATAATAGTCGCTCCCGATTGGAATGAAAATTTTGAACTAATGTGTGACGCGAGTGACTATGCTGTTGGAGCGGTACTTGGCCAAAGAAAAGACAAAACTTTTCATGCGATACATTATGCGAGTAAGGTTCTTAACGAGGCTCAAATAAATTATGCCACAACGGAAAAAGAACTACTCGCAATAGTGTATGCGCTAGAAAAGTTTAGGTCTTATCTTATAGGGTCTAAAGTCGTTGTGTATACCGACCACGCGACGATTAAGTATCTGCTAACCAAGCCGGATTCGAAGCAAAGGCTCATCCGTTGGATCCTCTTGTTACAAGAATTCGATGTCGAAATCAAAGACAAGAAGGGGTCGGAAAACTTGGTAGCGGATCATTTATCCCGCTTAGTGAATGTCGAGGTTACCGCATCTGAAAAGGAAATCCGGGAAGAATTTCCTGATGAAAAACTGTTTAAGGTTCAAGTTAGGCCGTGGTTTGCAGACTTTGCAAACCACAAGGCTAGTGGTTTTGTGCCTGCCGACCTAACTTCGAACCAAAAGAGGAAGTTCCTTTCGGATGCGAAGTATTATGTTTGGGATGACCCATACTTGTTTAAGTTGGGTAGCGATAACCTGTTAAGGAGATGCGTAACTGGTGATGAAGCCCAGAGCATCCTTTGGCATTGTCACAACTCGCCTTATGGCGGACATTATAATGGGGTTAGAACGGCCACTAAAATTCTTCAATCGGGATTTTATTGGCCAACTATTTTCAAAGACGCACATATCCATGCGCAAAGTTGTGACAGCTGCCAAAGAAGCGGTGGGATAGGTAAGAGAGATGAGATGCCTCTCCAAAATATCCAAGAAGTGGAAGTGTTTGATTGTTGGGGCATAGATTTCGTAGGACCTTTCCCACCCTCTTATGGGAATGAGTACATGCTTGTTGCTGTTGATTATGTCTCTAAGTGGGTTGAGGCGATTGCCTCACCTCGGGCGGATGCCAAAACGGTGATAAATTTTTTAAAGAAAAACATATTTTCCCGTTTTGGAACCCCCCGAGTGTTGATAAGTGACGGAGGGTCACACTTTTGCAATGCACCTTTGGAAACAATTCTAAAACATTATGGTGTATCGCATAGGGTGACAACTCCGTACCACCCTCGGGCTAACGGGCAAGCGGAGGTCTCTAATCGAGAGATTAAGAGAATCCTAGAAAAAACCGTGTCTAATTCTAAAAAAGAGTGGTCCCAAAAATTGGACGAAGCATTATGGGCCTACCGTACGGCCTTTAAAGCTCCAATTGGCCTAACTCCCTTTCAATTGGTATTTGGTAAAACTTGCCATTTGCCGGTTGAATTGGAACACAAGGCCTTGTGGGCCCTAAAGTTTTTAAATTTTGAACATGAGTTGGCCGGTAACAAAAGGAAAGTACAACTACTTGAGTTGGAGGAGATGCGCAATGCCGCATACCACTTAAGTTGGTTGTACAAGGAAAAAGCAAAGAAGTATCACGACAAGAAGATCCGTAACAAAGAATTTGTGCCCGGACAATTGGTCCTATTGTTCAACTCCCGGTTGAAGTTGTTTCCCGGGAAGTTGAAATCAAAATGGTCCGGGCCATTTCGGGTGAAAGAAGTAAAAGAGTACGGGGCCATTGTCATTGAAGACATGGACAAGAAAGATAGTTGGACCGTGAATGGCCAACGATTGAAAGTGTATCTCGGCGGTCATGTGGATCGCGAGAGTTGTGCTCAGCCGCTCGATGCTCCTCTGTGAGCATCGCACCGTCGAGCTTAGCCGACGTTAAACAAGCGCTAGTTGGGAGGCACCCCAACATTGTAAGTATTTACTGTTTTATGTTTTATGTTATATTGAGTACACTGTGCTAAACCCATGCTGGATGACTTGCAAGTGCTGCATTTGCCAATGCACTTGCTGTCATGCTCGCTTGCAGCTCGCTAGGCGAAGCAGTAGCGAGCATGCTCGCTAGCTGCTCGCTAGGCGAGGCAGCAGCGAGCGCTGCAGTACTGTTTACTATTTAAATCTCAGCAGGGCCATTTTGCCCCAAACCTTCAAAAAAAATTTTGAACGGCTCTGCTGAGGAATTTGTGCTAGGCTTCTCAAACTCTCTCATTTGCATCTTTATCACCAACACTTGCTCGTTTCGGTCGATTGCGAACTCTTCTCACTTCACATTTCCGAATCCGTGTACCTAAGGTTTGCCCTACTACATTTTTCTTTTTGTTTGAACTCTTAATTTCCAAATGTGAATGGCAAATAGGATGAGTGTGGTATGGGAACATTGAGGTTGCATGTGGTATTTTGGAGTTTGCAATTTTTGGAGATTTAGGTTTTCAAATTGGGGATTTAGTGTTACTTTAGGTTTTGCATGCAATTAGGCAATCCCCAATAGCATAGAACGATTAATTTTCATGAGAAATCATTAGGTTCTGATGTGGGAACCATTAGAGTATGGGTATTGGGGGAAAAAACTTTGAAAATGCAGAAAACCCCAAAACCCGTAAGGTTCGCTAGCACTCGCTAGGCGAACCTGGGGCGAGCGTTCGCTGCCACTTCGCTAGGCGAAGCAGCAGCGAGCAAGGCAGTATTTTAAATTATGCTTTGTTGGCTAATCTGTTGTTTGGTGTGTGTTGTTTCTTTGTATATTTTGCAGATGGAGTCAAGGTCTGGAGCTGGTAAGAAAAGAAAGGGAGCAACTACTTCCCGGACCGTGCCTATTCAATTCGATACCGACAAGTTTGTCGGTCCAAAACAGGCTGCACGGTACATCGCTCTGGAGAAGCGAAAAATACTTCCAGAGAAGCGATTTCTGATCAACCCACAGGGCACTTACAGAACTTTCGCCGGGTTGATAGACGCAAAGAAGTGGGATAGGTTGATAAGTCCCTTAGAGCATTACGACATTGCGATAATGCGGGAGTTTTATGCTAACGCACTGCCCGACGACGACGAGCCCTTTACTTGGGTTTCTAGAGTTGCCGGGCGTCCAATTCCATTTGACCGGGATGCTATCAACCGAATCCTTGGGGAACCGCTCCAGCTGGGAGCTGACCAGAGAGACCAATACCACACCGACCTAAGGCTTCACCGAGATGTCCCTGCCATTACCGCCGACCTGCTTTTACCTGGGAAATCGGTTGAGCCGAACCCATCTGGGGTTCCAGTGAGGTATCACCGGGAGGACATGACTCTCATGGCTCAGCTGATACTGCTCTTGGTTTTGACCAACATCCAGCCTAAATCACACACCTCCACTGTGCCGATCCTAGTGTCACATTTGGTCCATTCCATCCTCACAAATGTCGAGATAGATGTGGCGAGGATAATCGCCAATGAGCTGAAGACCGTGGTCGAGAGCGGGCTTAAGTCGGGGGCTCGTGTTAATTGTCCCCTGGCTTTCCCGTGTTTGATCATGAGCTTATGCGTTCAGGCAAGGGTGAGACTTCCGTCTCGTGGGCAGGTTAGGATCCCGGCACCTATCGATGATCGGTATGTGGCTAAATATTGTAGACCAAAGACTACCGGTGGCAGTGCAGCCTCAGGAAGTACTCGGGCTTCTGATGGTCCTAGTGCTTCTACTCCCGGGCTTGATCCCTACCTACGAGCGGTGTGTGACTACAGTTTTGAGTGGATGGCGGCATCCCAGAGAGCTATGATTGATATGCACAACAGTATGCAGAGGTTGGAACTGCAAGGTAATGACCCCTCCGGTGCTCGAGCATTGTTGGCGCGTGAGCAGTTTATGCTTAACGCTAATTGGCCTGTGGACAGGCCAGTCTATGGTGAGGGGGTGGGCGCTGATGCTGATGATGCTGATGATGATGATGAGGCTACCGGTTCTGAGGCCGGTAGCGAGGAGGAGTCCTGAGCCCTTAGTGGGTTAAGTTTTTGTATTTTTTCAGTTTTTATGTTAATTCTATTTGTATCTTCGGATTTTGTATTTTGACCATGGTGTTGTACTATTGGGGTGTTTTGTCCCCCATGAACAAATTTATATTTTCAGTTAATGTTATTTATTTATGTTTTTAATTTTGTGTGTTTAATAAATTTTTGGTTGATTGAGTGGCAAACCCTTCTAGATTGGTTGCTCCTCAAGAAGTACCCAATGAAGGTGCATCCGAGCTTGGATGGCAATGATAAGAATAAACAAGTGAATGAAGCTAAGGTACATGGTTACCGTCGGCTAGAATTTTAGAATGCATTAGGAACTTTACTCTTTTTGGTAAATTGAATATTGTCTTTTTGCAACATAATTGAATGAATGCTTCATCTAGAACTTAAAACCACAAATTGTGAGGAAACCTCCATTGTTGATTCATGTGATTCATTATTTGTCTTTTATTATTGTGAAATTGTGGAAGCAATTAGAAATGATCAAGGCACTTGTTTTCTTTCGAGCACAACTACATCCAAAAACAACTTACCTGTGAGCAGAGAGAGTATTTGTTAACCCCTTTGAGCCTAAACAGTTGAATCTCGGCTTGAAATAAAGCGAGATCTCAAAAATCTTTTTTTTACAACCCGGAAAATCTTGATTATTGTTCTTTTGCCGTAAAAAGTTAAGAGCATTCACTTAGGGTGTGGAAGAAATAAGTTGGGGAGAACGAAAAAGAATTGGTAAGTACCACAACTCTTGAAAAAGAAAAGAAAAACCGAGCAAGCATAGAAAAATATATGTATAGAAAATATAGAAAAGAAACATCTGTTTTGTATATTTGATGTGAAAGAAAAGAACAAAAATAGAAAAAAATGAAAATGAGTGCTTGCTTGGAAGAAAAATAGTGAAAAATAAAAATTGAGTTGTGGAATTTGTGTTGTGAAGGTTTCAAATAAGAAACAAATGAAACAAAGTCGAGTAGTGTGAATAATACTGTGAATGTCTCTTTTGCATCGGCACTTTCATTTCAATGGCCTTAGAAATGACCCTTGTTTGTTAACCTAACCAAGCTTCAACCGAAAAGCCCTTAGTGATCTTTATGCTTCCACAGTACCATTTTTAATTGTTAGACATTGTATGAATCTATTTGATTTCTTCATTATTTGTTAGAGAGTGAGATTAGTCCCGCGGTTGCAAACGCGCAAAATCTTCATTCCTTATTCGAAGAGGAGAGATAGGATGATTCATTCAGAATAGTATTGTTGTAGATAGATAAATATTTTGCATTGCTATTTAAGTTTTAGTTCTTATGTATTATTTTATTCGAACCGTTGGGAACTTGTATTTGCTGATTTCGCTTGTGTTTGAGCCGTTTATCCAACTTCGGAGAAACCAGTTCTTAAAGCAAATCCTCTTGTCCTTCAAGAGGCATACTTTGCTTGAGGACAAGCAAGAATCTAGTTGGGGAGAGTTGTTAGATGCCCAAAAGTGCTTATTAGAGCTATCATATGTGGGCATCTTTCACTCTTTTTCCTTGCTAAAACTGTCAAAACCACATTTGTTTTACATGGAATGCATTACATTGATAAACAAGCTTGGTGCCTTTGATTTGTGTGTTATTGTGCAGGAAAGACATGAACTAATTGAAAATGAAGACACAAGAAAATTGGCAAAGGAACCAAAGAATACAAGCATTTCATCAGCCTCCTCGCTAGGCGAGGCTGTGGCGAAGCATTGGTTCGCTAGGCGAGTTCCAGGCGAACAGCTCCAGTAAATTGTCAAATTAATTCGCTAGGCGAGCTGAAGGCGAAGGTGGTAGCGAGTTCATTCTGTTTTGGTGAAAAACGCAGCCAACACTCACTCGCTAGGCGAAGCTCTAGCGAGTCCCCAGCGAGCATTCCAGTAGCAAAACCTCTCAACCTCGCTGGGGCGAAGGTTGAAGCGTGTCCTTCGCTAGGCGAAGGTATGTTCGCTAGGCGAACATGACAGTTCAGCAGGCCCTGTTTTCTCTGGGCGCAGGGGCCTTTTGTGCCCATTTTAGACCCTCGCTAGGCGAGCCATTCTGCTCGCCTAGCGAACATGACAGCCCAGCAGTGGTCTATAAGTAGCAGGTGCCACTTTTGAGCACCATACCTCATTTTTTACCAACTTTTTCCACTTTTGTACTTTCTTCTAGATATTTTTGCAACATTGTTCTTGGGATCTTTATGCCCTAGTTTTCATTTTCTCTTCATCTTAGAACCATCTTCTACAAAAAGAAGGTGGATTCCCATCCAACTTCGATTATCCGACTTGGATGTTGATCAACCTTCTTTCCTTACTTGCCGACCAAGCTACCATGAAAATGAGTAGCTAAGTCATCCATTTGTCAAGGTTAGATGTATGTGATTACTAGCTTTGTGTGTAAATGTAAGGATCCTCATATGTAAACTCTTTAACGGTAAATATATGATGAAAACTTTGTTTCTATTTAAAACTCTTTGTGTTGGTTTATGATCGAGAGATGTTTACCGACTCTTGACCTAGGTTTTCATCCAAACTTGTTTGTTAGCTAGAGATAGTAACGAATGATTTTGTTCACCATAAGGTTGAACCAAAAAGTTGTCATTTTGATAGATTGTGTTCGAGAGAAACAATGGATCAAAATGGCAAAACTCACAATATGTGTTCGAGAGAAACATATTGAGAGGACTTTGTGAAATGATTTATCATCTAAAGGAGTTTATAAGATTGTTGACCGAGCAAATACATGCAAAGTGATCATTGAAACCTAACTTTGACAATATTTCTCATTTAATCAAACCATAACTTTTACCGCAATTTATTACTTTTTATGCAAGATAACTTGATTAAAACCAAAACCCTATTGTTACATTGAGCTAAGATTAATACAACCATCGAACGGCGGTGATATCTTACAATCCCTGTGGATACGATAACAAAAACCCGACACGAAATATACCTTTCAACAGGTTTGCATAAGGCTTTGGGTACTAAGTTGAGGTTGAGTTCGGCCTATCATCCGCAGACGGATAGTCAGACAGAGAGGATTATCCAGTCTTTGGAGGATTTGCTAAGGGCTTGCCTGTTAGAAAAAGGAGGTGCTTGGGATAGCCACTTGTCATTGATTGAGTTTACCTACAATAACAATTTCCATGCTAGTATTGGAATGGCATTGTATGAGGAATTATATGGTAGAATGTGTAGAACTTTGTTGTGTTGGTATGAGTCAGGCAAGAGTGTTGTGCTCGGACCTGAGATTATGTAGTAGACGACTGAAAAGATTAAGATGATCCAAGAGAGGATGAAAGCATCTCAGAGTCGTCATAAAAGTTACCATGATAAGAGGATGAAAGTATTTGAGTTCCAAGAGGGAGATCATGTGTTTTTGAGAGTTACTCTAGTAACTGGTATTGGTTGAGCTTTGAAGTCTAAAAAGCTCATGCTGCATTTTGTTGGTCGATATCAAATTTTGTAGAGGATATGAGAAGTGGAATATCAAATTGCTTTACCACCGTCGCTTGCTAATCTTCGTGATATGTTTCATGTGTCTTAAGGAGATACATTCCGGATCCGTCTCATGTGATCCAGGTGGATGATGTACAAGTGATAGATAACTTAACTCTAGAAGCATCACACATACAGATAGAGGATCGAGAAGTGAAGCAGTTGCAGGGTAAAGAATTTTCCTTGGTGAAGGTAGTGTAGGGAGGACCAATTTTTGGGAGTTTGACTTGGGAGCGTGAGGAACATATGAGGGAGTTGTATTCGACTTTGTTTTCCTCATATAATTTTCAAGGACGAAAATTTTGTGAATCAGGGAGAGTTATAACATCCTAATTCTTTCTAGTAGATGTTTTGATGTTTTATTTATTGTTGTAAGTTGGCGGGTTATGTGTCTTTAAGTTGAGAGTGAAAAGAAATATTAGAGAATAATAGATTAATTGACTAATGTGTGAGAATTGATAGGTTAATGGAAATATGATTTTAATAATAGTTTTATACTATTATTTAATTAAAATAAAATATAAATATAAGGTGTGGAGGAAATAAGTACAAGGATACCTTTTGTGAGAGTAAGTTGAAGGTAAAAGTGGAAAATCATATTTTGAGGGATAATTGTTATTAGAAAAAGAGAAATTGGGAAAAGAGGGACTATTTTGCATTCTACGTCAAATTGTAAGTAGAAAGCAGATAAATGGGCTAGGGAAAGGAAGGAGAAGCATATTAAGAGCATCAATTCTAGAGGTTTAAGAGATCATTGCTAGGAATAACAGGGTAATGATGGGTAATGGTTCTTAATTATGGTTGACATGAGGGAATGGTAAATTTAGGGTTTTAGTATTTTGATTGATGATGAATCTTTGTGAATGAGATTGATATTGGTGAAAACCTTATTGATAATGTGAGACATATATGTTGTATTGTGAAATTTGATGATAATCGGTGATGCTACTGTTGTGTGTGATTTGTTGTTAATGTATGTCGTGTATTATGCTGAAAAAGATATGAACCAATGATTGAAAATGATGAAATTGATGTTATAGTTAAGTAGGGTTTGTTGGTGTAAGCCCTAAAGGCCAATACTTTTGGTACTTGTATCGAATTATTTATTAATTATAAAAGACTTTTTCTTTATTATGTTTGTTTAATAAAGTCCCTAGAATAGCTAGTCCGTTTAATGTATCAAGTGTGACTTAATCATGAGATCACATTAAACATAAGGACACTATTCTTAAAGTATTTGTAGTCAAGCTTTATTGTGAAGTGGGATAACATTAAAGCATTAAGATTGTTATGTATATAGACTGATGATCACATCTCATGGATCATGGATAAGGAGTTATCAAGTCTTAAACATAGGTATGAATATTAAGAGTAATATTTATACTGGATTGACCCGCTATGAGAATACTATATAGAATGTTATGCAAAGTGTCATAAGTTATTCTCATGGTGATAATGGTGTATACCACCCTTGGACCTGAAACCACTATGGACCCTAGATGTAGAGTCAAGTGTCTTATTGTTGATCAAACGTTATCCGTAACTGGATGACCATAAAGACGGTTGATGGGTACTCCACGAAGCATGCTAAGGGACATGAGTGACCTGGATGGAATTTGCCCATCCTGCGTAACAGGATAAATGTCTATGGGCCCAATATTGAACTGGACAAGGATGACATGGTCTATGCCTTTTGTTCAATATAGACATAAGGGCAAAAGGGTAATCATACACATAAGTATTATCACATAAGGATTTGTCAGATCACATGACATTTTCGTGTCTTGGGTAGTGTAGCACCTCAAATTTGCACCCTACATTTTGTACATTCATTTCATGTTAGGTCATTAACATAACATAGTCCACTGCATAACATTGCATTGTCCCTTTTGCCCAAGTGCAAGCCATTCAGAAGAATTAGGTCAAACTGGTCAGGAGATCAGTCAATCAAGCAAGTCAGTGCATTTTCCTTCGAGGCAAGGCCCTAGGGTTGGTCCAACATGTTCACATGACCTAGGGGTCCTTTTGAAGTGTTTTGGTCAAAGATTGGGTGCCCAGAAGTCATCAGTCATGGCTCAGTTCACCAGAAACCCTAAAAAGTCAACCATGGTCAACTGTGGTCAACTGTGCCTGATTTTATGGATTTCAAGGTGGGAAATGGTTTGAAGGGGTTCATTCACGTCCATATAGGCCTCATATAACATGTCAAACATCATCATGGAAGAATTTGAAGTCAAACAAGAAATTTCCAAAAATAGAAAGTTGACCTGTAATTGGAATTTGCCAAAAATGGAAAGTCTTGATCCTCAAAATTACATCATGATACAAGCTTCAAATGAATTTTTTCCCAACATGAAAGTTGAAGATCTTGTTCTCCCATTTTTAAAAAAAGTCCAAGAACACTCAATTCCCATGAATGGTTGGCAAGTTATGATCAAATCATTCTCAAAATTTTTTGAACTTCAAAGTGGCATATCTTCCAAACCATTTGGCCAAATTGGGTGGGTTTTTTTGCTACAAGTCACATTTGATGCCCTTTTTCCAAATATGTCATCACAATTTACCAAAAACTCACCAATCAAAATGGCACTTTTTGAAATGACTTGAATTATTTCAAGTGAGGTGAAAAAGTGATTTTGCAATTTAAGCCTTTCCAATATATTTTGCCAATTGAAATTGCTATGAAATCATATTTGGAGTGTGTACAAGGCCACTTTCGCAACTGTAACCACAGACCTTGCCATTTGAGTGAAAATTGACAAATTAGCAAAACACCTCCAATTACAAAAATCCAATTACCACATAACTAACCAAGCTTAAGGACACTAAAACACAGTATATATTCTTCATTTTCTGCAGAAGAAACCCTAGCAGCCACCTTGCCAAAACAAAAAAATCTCACTCTCTCAAGAAACCCTCATTTGCTTCACTTGGACTTTTCTTGAAAAATTGCAAAGAGCTTTTGTTTTTTAACTTGGATTCACCTTCTGCAAGCCTCTTGGAAGCTTTGGCAAGCGCTAAAACCCAACTGTAGGAGCATTTTCCAACACTGCTCCATGGAGTATCACTCATGGCAGCTCACGATTGGAGGGAAATGAAGCACCATTGAACCAATACCCTTCATTCATTCTTCAACCTGGACTTATTGGAGCTTCTGTTTGCACATTTTAAAGCTTAAAGACCACAATTCCAACTCTGCCATGAATTAAAGGTCAGTTTTCCATAATCGAAATTCATGAAATTATGGTAAGTTTCTCGTAGATCTTTGAACGTAGGTTGCAATGAACTTCGAACCAAGGATTTTCATCAAGTATTAAAAGAGATATTAGGATTTGAAATTTTATGTTCAAATGTGTTTTGGGTCGATCCGGATTATTTAGCATGATTTAAGATTAATGGAGGCTGGTTTAGGTTTGAGCATGTTTAGATGAACATTTTGATGTATTAGTTGTCGGTTTTGATGAAATTTTTGTGCTGCTGGAAATTACAGTGATGAACACATGATACTGGGAATATTTTTCTGCAACATGAATACTGGGAATTTTCTTTCGCCAAAGCCGTTAGATCCTTAGGGCTTATTTCGTACGCTGTGCATGTTGTTTTTAAAGAAATATTTTGATTGGTCATGAGATTTGTCCACTGTTATGCTGTTGCTGTGCCATGCGAGCGGAATCATTGGATGGGAGGCGTTGACTGGGTCCAAGCTGCCACCTAGGATTAATGAGCGGCACTGTGCTTTCTTTTTTTTAATTCCTAATTCATTCTAATTCATTTAATTAAATTCATTTCAATAATTATTTCATTTTGTTCCACAAACTTCCAAAAATCATAACACACTCATTTCTAATCCAAAATTAATGAGATTTTTTGCCAAATGTTCATCTCAACCTCTAGTTTTTAATCATATTTTTTCCAGAATTTTTTGATGAATGGATTTTTAAAGATGCTAGGGTTTTGTTCATGTGCTCATTTTTTGTACACTTTGCCAAATCATTTGTGAAACGATGATGCTTTATCCATTGCCTTTGAAATTTTTTGTGCTTAAAATAGACTCATCCATGGTGATTTTGGTATAGAGATTGTGAATTTATCATTTCTAGTTTGAGAGTTATGATTTTTTGAATTAGGGTGTGACAATTTGTGTCACACCATTGATGTGAAACTTCATGATTTTCTTTACCATGCTTATTGACCTCAAATTGCTTTGAATTTTTGCATGATTGAACTCTTGAATGTCTAGTTTACATGTGATTTTTCTTGGAATTGTTTGTGGTATTTCCTAATTGTTTGAGATTTTTGTCCCCTGTTTGGTCTTATGTTGACTTTTTGTGATACATGTTCCCATTTCATTTGTGAAATTCTCATACTTTATTGGATGGACATGAAATTTGATATGTGATTAGTAGACATCTTAAGCTTTGCCATGGTTTTGATCTCATTCATTTCTCATATGCTATCACTGATTTATGATTTTTTCAAGTTGATGCATGTTTGGTTGACTTCTTTGAGCATGCTTAAACTTGCCTTGCCTTCCTAATTTTCATTGACCACCTTCTACTTGTCCAAATGAGTTGAAATTTGACATGCTTACCATGCTATGGGTTATGTTTGATCATGATTTATTTGATGATTTTTTGGCATGATTATGATTGGTTTTGATTCAAGTCTTGCTGTTGACTTCTATGAGCTTCCATATGCCATGCTTTGACCTAATCTGTCTATGAAATGATGATAATGATTGATATGAATGTGAACCCAATTGAGTTTGTTTCTTGATTGTTTGAATATGATTTTGATTGGAGTTCATTTGCTGTTTTGACTTTCTCATCCCCTTTTGACCCTAGGCTTGTCCTAGTGGTCCTGTTACTCATGTTTGAGCTCATTTTTTTCAGGTTAAGCAACAATTACCCAATGAGACCAATACAAATTGATTGAGTGTGCTTGTTTATCATTACTAATCTATTTGTTTTGTAGGTTGCTTGGCTCACATGCCTTGAGCCTTGTGCATTGCACATTTATCTGCTTGTGTTGACTGTTGACTTTTGTTTCATTTTGATTTAACTTTGACTTGTGTACTAATATTGTCTGACTGGTTTCAGGTACCTTTAGTTGCTTATAGTTCTTTGTGAACTTTGCTTTGCTTTGCTTAAATAGCAATTTGCATTGAGGTATAACTTCTTATCTTCATGTAGTCTGGAAGACCTGGCCTGTTACTTGGCCAGGCACCTGTCTGAAGTCCTCCTTAAGAGGCAATGTTTGTGACTGTTTACATTTGTCCTTGTATAGAGTCAAAGACCTCCTAAGTGAAGAGGCAATTGGCAGAACCCAAGGGATATGCAACCTATCCCCTGCTATTCTGTGTGTCATCTGCTTTGCTCACACCACTGTGTTGATGCGTTGCAGATACAAACCCAAGATCTCATACAATTGTACAGTTGAGTCAGTTTCAAATGTGTAGAAGGGTTCCCCCTTTCTGAACCCACACATTCTTGTCTTAAGCTCTCCCAGGCCAGGGATAAGAGCTGTGAAGTCCTATCTTCACTCACCTTTCATCTGCTTCACCTTAGCCCCTCAATGGCAAGGTTAAGAGCTAACACTACCCAGTCACAGTGGTTTGTTTGTTGAGGTTGATATGACCCCTCGACTAAAACCTAACCTTGATTGAGCCCATTGCTTGCATATAGTGTGTGCTACTTGTGTTTGTGTGTTTGTTTGACTTGCTTCCTGTGCAAGATAGGTTTGCTTTAGCTTGCTTCCTGTGCAAGTTAGGTTAGATGTGGCTTGCTTCCTGTGCAAGTCATGTTTAGGATAGGCTTGCTTCCTGTGCAAGTTAGCTAGAAACCTTAACTTAGGGGTGATTTTGCATGATAACATCTAGGCTCGAGTCGTAGTCTCCCTAGTTGTGTCTCCCTCTGTTATCTGGTTAGGCTAGTCCTGTATCCCTATGTAGGGGAACTACGTTACCCTGATTCTCATACCAGATGAGGTACGTAGGCAGGAGATCGTGCGAGATCTCTTCGGGCACCTTTTTTTCTTTCTTTTGTGTGTGTGCTTGACAGTTATAGGCTCGAGTTCCCGACTCCCTATTAATTTGTTTGGTTGTTGTGTGCTTGGAAGCTGATGTAAGTCCATCGAGTGGCATTCGGGTTCCAGTGTGTGTTTGCTTGGTTCGGATGCTGACGTGAGTCCAGTGATTGGCAGTCGGGCTCCACGTTTGCCTCTTTGTTTGTGTTTTGGTTCGGATGCTGATGTAAGTCCAGTGATTGGCAGTCAGGCTCCACGTTTGCCTGTGTTTGTTTGTGTGCGTGTTAGCCGAACTACGGTAACTCTGATTCTCATGTTCAGATGAGATACGTAGGCACAAGATGCGAGGTCTTGCCGAGTTTGACTAACGACTAACAACTAATCCTTGTTTGCCTTCGCCCTCGTTGCGACAATTTTCTCTCGCCCTCATTGCGATCGAGACCTTCCCTTTCTCTTGCCCTAGTTGCAATCGAGACCCTTATTCCCGTAGTTAGTTTGAACTACGTTTTGCTCTGATTCTCATTCCCGATGAGATACGTAGGCATAAGACGCGATGTCTTAGCGAGCACACATCTCTTTAACCTATAGGTAGCCGAGCTACGAAGACTCTGATTCTCATTCCAGATGAGATACGTATGCAGTGGATGCGACATCCGTGCGAGTCATTTTCTTTGACCCTTTCTTTTAGTAAATAGTACATTAGATAAACACACACCCTTTAGACAAGAACAAACAAGAGTGGATCCCGTAGAGTACTACGGATGCGTAGGGGTGCTAATACCTTCCCTTCGCATAATCGACTCCCGAACCCAAGATTTGGTTGCGAGACCTTGTCTTTTTCCTTTCCTTTCTCCAGGTTTACTTCGAGCGTTTCCTTTCCCTCCTTTGGGATAAATAACGCACGGTGGCGACTCTTCTGTCATTTCTTTCTCGCCGGTTGTTTTTTCGCACCTCCGTATTTTTCGGGTTGCGACAGGTAGCAGTGATGTATTGCTAGATACCGCTCACTGTTTATTATGTTAAATGCGTGATTTAATATAATTGCCAATGCCGCGAAAACCTACAGGGTCACACACAAAAGGACAGACTGATGAGAGATGGAGTAACTAAGGAACACCGTAAGGTACGATGCACTTAAGTGAATTGTAGAACATCGCAAGGTACGGTGTACTTAAGTAGAATACGAAATATGGTAAGGTACCACACGCTTAAGTGATTTTGGCATATTATAAGATATGGGCCACATACACTTAAGTGGACTTTTTAGCTTATAGCCCACACAAGTGGTTCTATAAATAGAACCCTTGTGTAGAAGCATTTTGTGCAGTTTCAATTTCGTTTCTCTCTCTCTCTCTCTCTCTCTCTCTCTCTCTCTCTCTCTCACACACACACACACACACACACACACACACACACAAAGCCTTCATTCGTAGCAGCTGGCACTGAGATTGAAGGAATCCGTTCGTGTGGACTGAGTAGAGGCGTTGTCGTCGTCCAATGTTCGTGATCGCTTCGTAGATTTGCATCAAAGGTTTCAATCGTCCCAAGAGGTAATGATTCTATCACTGGTCATGCTCATTCGTAAGGATCACTAAAGGAGAAATTTTAAATTCCGCTGCGTTTTGGATCGCCCTTCTCCTTCAGGGTTATTGATCCATAATTATATGAATAAATATATCAGATTAGGATGATAAAGTGATAATTTTTTTTGGATATTAATGATATAAATTCGTGTAATAAGCTTCTGGTATGCGTGTCGATGTTAAAAAGTTGAAAAACAGAGTTCTTAGCCAAAAACAACAACATAGATCGACCTATCAAGGTCATGTGTCAACCTGAAGATGTCACGTGCTGACACATGCAACCTAAAATTGCCTAAAATGCTACTTTTACACTGTCCGATGATTTCGATCATAAATTTTGATCCGTGTATCCCAGTGAAGTGCTTAAAATGTTGATGTTTTATGATGATGATATGATGATGATAAAATTATGTTGAAGATGTTTTGTTGATATTGGCAGGCACGGACAAAAGGGGACCAATGTGTATGTGTTTTGATGTTGTTGTTATTGTATATTGTGAATCATGCATCCATGTTCTCGGAACTTTGGTTGTAATAATGTTGTGGCCTCGATCCTATGGTGGGGATCGGGCGCGAGTAGTTAATTCCTATGATGGGGAATTAGTGAAAAGTTAACTATGGTGGGGTAGTGATTTTGTTATGCTTCGGTTCAAGGGTGAACCAGATCCTATGGTGGGGAGTATCCAAAGATGATGTAACAGGGAGCGAAAGAACCTGAGTATTCATAACTTGGTACCACATGCATATTGGGTCAGTGCATTGCATTAACATTATGTTCTTGTTGATTGGTTGTTGTTGTTGATGATGTTGGATGGAGAATTATGTATTATATAATATCCTTCTATAAGATAATGATGTGATAGGTTTAAGTAGAGTAACATGTTATTATTGTGAATGGTTTATACATGTTTGTTGTAAGCTATCTTTCACTCGTGTCATTTATAATTGATTATGATTACTCACTTATTCTGTTTGAATGTTGCCTCTACGTGGGCATTGTGCAGATACTCAGGAGTAGACCCTATTGAAGTAAATGGAAGGCAGTTTTGTAGTGACTTCCATTAGTTGTCGTTATGTAATGGAGTTTTGCTCTAATCATGTAACATCGGTTTGGGTTGAATGTTTGGATTAAATTATAATATTTTATGATGAATCGTATTATGTTGAATATTTTAAGTTGTTGAGTTGAAATGTTTACGACTCTTTATTATGTTATTAAAATTTAAGTTTAAGACTAAATGTCGTATGCTATTCTACCTTATTTGAATGTTGATGTTGAATTTTGTTGCGATGATACCTAAATGAAGGTGAGCATGTGATGACATGTTAATATGTTTGTTGTAACCTGTGTTACGAGGCATGATAACTTATGTTTTATGAAGTGTGACACCCTTGTGTTGGTGATTGCTTAATTAATTTCGTTAATTATATGTGGGCTTTAGAAGGGTGTTACACTTACACCTTCGAACCCTCTTAGAAGTTGAATGCATGTGTTGAATCAACTGAATGTAGAAACTGGAGATCATCAAGAAGAAATGGTGAGTTAAAATTAATGTTTGAGCCTTATATCCTTTAGCTAAAAAACCATGAACCATACCACATTATAACCCTTAAAATACCTAAGTAAGGCATGGTTTATTCCAAAATCATACTAGATAAAGGTTGCGTTAACATGACTCCACAAATATATTTGTTAATAATTTGTATTGACCGCATAATCTTTCACTCAACATTTTGTTCTGACAATTGACCGTTCATTGTATATCACCATAATTTCAATAATGATTAATTTCAAAATTTTCATTTTGCATTGCATTAAAATTACCACTTTTGAGTGAAGAATTTTATTTACAAATCAACACTTAACATCAAAATACACAGTCAATTGATTAACCTTGATCATGTGAAAGAAGTCTAGTCAAAGGCAAATCACTTTGAGCATCGGTCAATCCAAGCTACCTCAGGAGCATAATGAGCCAACTCTCCAAAGGCCAGTCAATCAAAAGCAAACCATCTTAAGAATTGATTGATTTGGGGCAGACCATTTCAAAAGTTCAGAACATTGGGGCAGGTAATCTCAAAGTTATCTTATTGCAAGCTACTTAGAAGCCCATTTTAAGGTGAATATTCTCAAAGACCTGTAATGGGGAAAGATGATCCACACATGAGCAAGTCCTCTTCTTTATTTCAAGCCGCTCAAGCAAACTCTACCATACGTTAACAACTGTTGAGTTTGAGACAAGTGTCGGGAAATCATGCTTGCATAACCCATCAATCCTCCCAAAGGACCATTGGCCTGTTATAAGTGTCAAGCTTGATGAAGTTTCCTTTGGATTACATCTATCACATTATACTTGGTCGAGTCTTTGGTGTTGAGGAATCAAAACTTCCATAAACATGCCTCAGTAAACTCCCAGTCTACTTAACATCAACATTTTTGTATCATGATCATTCATATATCATGCATAGAAGCAAATTCAAATCATGCATAACTGAAGTGTACTTCGTGCTCATTTTGCATGCACCTGGGTCTTGTTGTTGATCCTATATCCCTTGACCTCAAAGTCCAAATTTGATATTGGCACCCTTAAACATAGCCCGGTTTTTATTGGCATTAAGTCCAGCCTTGCCAAGCAAACTTCGTTTGAAGCTGATATATATTTTACTGATGTCTTTGGTCAAGTCCAACTTTGTTTGGCATTTAATTTTAAAGTCCAACACCGTATGGAATACTGTCATCTCAAAAGTCCAGTCGTCTGGCAATTTCCCTAGTAATCTTCTCTTGAAGGAGTCCTTTCTAGGATGTTTTCACAACCGACTTTCAATGTCTGTCAACCCCTAAGTTGATATTTTTTTGATTTGTTACTGACCCCCGATACAATGTCGTTTTGATGTTTCCTTAATCCCCGAGTTGATTTTTTTTTTCGAAACCCGAGTCGATGTTATCGTATTTTCTCAACCATTGAGTTGATATGTTGTCTTTATTTTCTCGATCCTCGAGTTGATATCTTGTCATAATTCTCGACCTCCTGAGTTGATGATGTCCTTATTTTTGACCTCCGAGTAAATGTCGTTGTCTTTACCTTTTCCAACCTCCGAGTTCATGTCATTTTATATTGATTTTTCTTCAACCCCCAAGTTGATTTGTTATATTGATTTGTTCTCGACCCCCGAGTCGATATTGTATTTACTTTCTCAACCCCTGAGTTGATATATTGTTACCCCAATGAGTCTTTCACCATTTCCATCCTTTTTGTTTCATATGGATCATCGTTACCATATATCTCCATCATCTCCCACATGTCCTTTTGTTATTTTATCATTCATCATAAAATATCATGTTAGAGTGTATCTCATACCACATCATAGAGAAAGAAAAAGAGTCCTTCACACATTCATAACATCTCATATCATTTCATATCATTTCATTAAGGGACAAAATTTGGGTGTTATAGTATTTAACTATCTTCCACCATGATCATACGAAGATTAACCTTGTTCATATTCTATGGCCGAAGATACTTAAATAAGGGCAATTGTCATACCCCAATTTTGCCCCGTATTCAATAAACAAATGTATTCATCAATACTTTAACTCCAGCTACATAGCGTAACATACATTTCATTCCGCATAGTTCCTAAAATGTCAGCCAAAATATTTTTCCAGATCCACAGACAGACCAGTCAAACTTATTCGCAAATATACATGAAATTAGGGGGCGAAAAAATTCAAAATCGAGCATGCAAACATCAATGTTATTAATATACGTTTCACGTAGGTTAACTTGGCGTGCTCGTTTTAATTTTTCGACTATTTTTTCTGCCGTATTTTGATCAGTGTGATCATTTTAGCCGGTCATTTTGTATTTCAAAATTTGATCAAAATCGGTATGTTTTCGAGAAATTTATTTCGCACTGATCATTGTGGTGCGTTCAGTTTAATTTTTTCGAGCACTTTTACGACCGACTTTTATTTGTTTTGAATCATTTTATTTTTATTTATTTTAGTCAAAATATTCATAAAATAAATAGAATTATTTACATTTTCATTTTAATTTTACCTTGCTTATTTAAAAGAATTTGATTTTTTTATTTAATTTAGAATTTAAAGTTCTTTTTTAGCATACAAAGACATTATTGGCATGTATAAATTTTTTTAAAACTCTATGATCATTTTATAGAGAGCATCTCTGGAGTCACCCCTAGAAATATACATAAATGCATCTCCAAACTAGATTTTGATAAAAATAGAATTTTTGAATGAATTTATGAGGATTTGTGTGATATAAGGTGCATTCATAGATGCATATCTAGACATCAATATAAAATAATTGTTTTTAAAGATTTGGGATGCACCCCATGAAATGGGATGAGTATTTTCTAATTCTAAATTACTTCATTCTTTTATAATTTTTTTTTTTATATTTACAAAAATAATTTTTATAATATATTTTCGCATTACAATTTAGTTTTATTTTTCTCTTTCAATTGTAGTATGCAATTAATAATTAACGTTAGATGCATGGTTTAAAACTCAGTAGTATTATTTAATAGAGATGCATCTATAATTAATAAATAAGTGAGAATAATTTACGTCAAAAATAATTATGAGATAAGTTGTTTTATTGAGTGAAGTAATTCAATTAATATTTATAGTTGAATTAAATGAGGGTAAACCGTAAATCCTTTTTTTTGTTGTATATTTTTATAATATAAATAAGTTATTGATATTTATAAATTAATAATTTAAAATAAAATTACTTCAGTTAATAACTTTTAATAATAATAAATTTTATTAATTTAACTTTCAAATTAAATTTTTTATTATGTAGATCAACGACACACGCTCCTATACAAAAAAAGCCCAATAACACATTCTCTTATAAAAAAGCCCAACGACAAATGGACCCAACCTGGGCCGGGTATAGGAAGAGACAAACGGCCCAACAAGTAATAGAATTGGCGCCAATATTTTCCCGCCAAGAAAAGGGAACTCCACCAATTGATAACCCTCAGAAGTTACAACCCTACCCAGAGACAGAAGAACTAGAATCCAGAGAGCGAGAGAGTGAAAGTGCTAGAGTTCAGAGCGAGTTCAGAAGAGAATCATGGAGCCAGGAATTCCCCCATCAACTCCCGATTCGCCTACATCTCCATCCATCGGTTTCAACACCGATCAACTTCCTCACACTCACACCAGTCGCGCTTCCGAAGACGACGAAGCTTCCGTTGATCCTGATATCATTCGCGACGAGCCTGAGCCAGAGGAAGATGAAGACGGAGAAGATCTATACAATGATAACTTTCTCGAGTCAGTTCTTAGTTCATTTCTGCTTTTTTTTTAGTTCCATGCTTCTTTTGTGTTCTGTGTAGTTCAGTTTTATAGTTGATTTGATGAATTTTTGTTGAACAGGGATTATCGGAGGATGGATGAAGCTGACCAGTTCGAATCTGTTGGATTGGATGACTCCGTTGAAGATGAGAGAGATTTTGATCAGATCATGGAGGATCGTAGGGCTGCTGAGGTTGAGCTTGACACTCGTGATGGCCGTGCTTCCAATCGCACCAAACTTCCTCAGCTTCTTCACGACCAGGGTAGCCATTTCTCTTGCTTTCATTTCACAGGCTTATCCATGCTTAATTACTACTATTTCTTTTATTTATTTAATTAGGAATGATTTAGGGTTTGTAATTTTAATTGATCCAAATTGTTTGATAGTACCTACTTGTTTAAGGCAATCTCACTTGTGTGGGTGTTGAGTTATAACTATTGAATGAGTTGGTATTAATCGTAGGAATTGGGTGTATTGTTTGTGACAGTATTCTGGTTGATTTTTGAGAATGAACATGAATTAGATATATCACAATTTACTCTGACAATTGATCATTATTGCTAAAAGGTTATATGATGTTTGGGATCCTTGGGTTACTTTAAGCTTGTTATGGAGAAATGTTTCATTATATTGTTAGTTGTTACTGGTTGCTAAGTTTTTTATTTATTATAAAGCATACTATGGATTACTGTGTTGATTGTTTATGTGTAATCTATTGCAGATACTGGTAGCTATGTTTTTTTAATCATAAAGCATATGGATTATTGTTTTGATTGTTTATGTGTAATCTATTGCAGATACTGATGATGACAGTTACAGGCCTTCTAAAAGGGCCAGAGCTGATCACAGGTCTTCTGTACCACCAAGTGAAGATGATCTTGATGGGATGAATAGTTCACCTGGAAGGTCACAACGAGGACAACACTCAAGGGATGATAATCCAACCACTGATCAAAATGAGGATGATCAGTATGAGGTACTTTCAACTTTGAGTTTATTTTCCTTTTGAATAAGATATTCTAGCAGTTGCATTGTTAATTTTATTTACTGGGTCATGTAATGTAGGATGATTTTGATGATGAAGCTGGGTATGAGATGTACCGTGTTCAAGGAACTCTTAGAGAATGGGTTACAAGAGATGAAGTGCGCCGTTTCATAGCCAGGAAATTCAAAGATTTCTTACTCACTTATGTCAATCCAAAGAATGAACACGGAGACTTTGAGTATGTACGTCTGATTAATGAAATGGTGTCAGGTAATACATTTTCCACAAGCTTTGTAGTTGTGACAGTCATCAGTATCTTTGCGCCAACTTATTCATTGTCTTTTGTTGTAGCTAACAAGTGCAGTTTGGAGATAGATTACAAGCAATTTATCTATGTCCATCCCAACATTGCCATTTGGCTTGCTGATGCACCTCATTCTGTTCTAGAAGTGATGGAAGATGTTGCTAAAAGTGTTGTCTTTCAGTTACATCCAAATTACAAACACATACATCAAAAGATTTATGTTCGCATTACCAACCTACCAGTTTATGATCAGATCAGAAATATTAGGTAACATTATAAATGCAACTGATATATTGCACCATTCTCCTCTACTCTTTTCCATTGATGAAAAACTAATTGTTGCCTTCCATGGAGCAGACAGATTCATTTGAATACAATGATCCGAATTGGGGGAGTTGTAACTAGGCGCTCTGGAGTTTTCCCCCAGTTGCAACAGGTGAAGTATGACTGTAGCAAATGTGGGGCAATTTTAGGGCCATTTTTTCAGAATTCCTATTCAGAGGTCAAAGTTGGCTCCTGTCCTGAGTGTCAATCAAAAGGACCATTCACTGTCAATATTGAACAGGTACTACCTTGCTAATTTTTGTGTTTTGAAACAAAAGTTTTGCAAAAGAAGTTAGGAATGAGAACATTGAAATAATCCAATTTGTGTTTGTTGTTCCTCACTTTGACTTGCCCAAACAACAGAATAAGACCTGCTTAGTTTATGTTTATTGTAGCATGATTGACCAATATTATAACCTTTGGGTTTCTGTGACTAATTAAGTTTATGTCTATGCTATAGACAATTTACAGGAATTTTCAAAAGCTCACTCTTCAAGAGAGCCCAGGAATAGTTCCTGCTGGGCGACTGCCAAGATACAAAGAAGTGATACTATTGAATGATCTGATTGACTGTGCTCGACCTGGAGAAGAGATTGTATAGTTCTCTACTTTGACTTTATTTTTTGGTCTTGGGTGTTGTGGAACTATTTTCTTATGATGTTTATATTCTGACAATTTCAGGAGGTCACAGGTATCTATACTAATAACTTTGACTTGTCCCTTAACACGAAGAATGGTTTTCCCGTGTTTTCCACTGTTGTTGAGGCAAATTATGTTACAAAGAAGCAAGATCTCTTTTCTGCCTACAAACTTACACAGGAAGACAAAGAAGAGATTGAAAATTTGGGCAAAGACCCCCGAATTGGAGAAAGGGTATGTTCCCTATAACTTCTAGTGGTGGTAAATTTTCCATTTAATATTTGTTGTTAAACTATATATTGAATTTCAGATTGTCAAGTCTATTGCTCCATCAATCTATGGTCATGATGATATAAAAACTGGAATAGCTTTAGCTATGTTTGGAGGTCAAGAAAAGAATGTTGAAGGGAAGCATCGTCTGCGAGGAGACATCAATGTTCTTCTTCTTGGCGACCCAGGAACAGCAAAGTCTCAATTTCTCAAGTATAAACTTATCCTTTGTTATTTTAAAGGCTTCTTTTAATTTGTTATAGCAATCAATTAATTATTAAATTAACACAATTCTGCTGATAGGTATGTTGAAAAAACTGGCCAGAGAGCTGTATACACCACTGGCAAAGGAGCTTCTGCTGTGGGTCTCACTGCTGCAGTTCACAAGGATCCTGTCACACGGGAATGGACCCTTGAAGGGGGAGCTCTTGTTCTAGCTGACAGAGGGATTTGTCTCATTGATGAATTTGACAAGATGAATGACCAGGATCGGTAAGAAAATAGTGTAATCTTTTGCGGTATTTCTGATTATTGTATTTTCCAATGTCTGACCATTAAGATAAATATATTATCAGAGTAAGTATTCATGAAGCTATGGAGCAGCAGAGCATAAGCATATCAAAAGCTGGAATTGTCACATCTCTTCAGGCACGCTGTTCTGTCATTGCTGCTGCAAATCCTATTGGAGGAAGGTAAAAAATAAGCTTTTATGCTAAGTTACATGTATCTGAGAGCAGGTTGGCACTGTTCATCAGCGTCCAATTTAAGCCTTCATTTCCCATGTCATTCATATTAAAATCAATTGAAGTACTAATATAAGGTTTAGTTTTGTTCTCCTAGCTTCTAACTTATGAGTTGTTAAATTGAACTTTGTTGGATTTGCAGATATGATTCTTCAAAGTTGTTTACACAGAATGTTGAATTGACAGATCCTATTATTTCTCGTTTTGACATCCTCTGCGTTGTGAAGGTTGTTTAATTCATAAATTCTTCTATAAACTCTTCACTTGTTCATATATTGATTGAGTGCGTTCTTGATTTTACAGGATGTGGTTGATCCAGTCACTGATGAAATGCTTGCAAAGTTTGTTGTTGACAGTCACTTTAAGTCACAACCCAAGGGTGCTAACAATGATGATAAGTCTGTTAGTGAGTCTCAGGATGCATCTGGCATGCCAACTGACCCAGAGGTCCTTACTAAAATCCTGCTACTGTAGTAATCTCAATTTAAGTAAAACATAGATGGCGTCTTATGTGTCTCAATGTCTCAAGGAGTTTTTACTTGTTTGCAGATACTCCCACAAGATCTGTTGAAGAAGTACATTACATATGCCAAGTTGAATGTTTTCCCAAGGTTTAATGATGTTGATTTGGATAAACTTACTCATGTGTATGCAGAACTCCGGAAGGAATCATCGGTAATGTCCTGTCTCTTTTTTCTCTTTTTATCTAACACACTTTTGTTTGTAGTTATTGATTGTGTTGATTTTACTAACTAGCTGCACTTATTCTCTTGTTTAGCACGGTCAAGGAGTCCCCATTGCTGTAAGGCACATTGAATCAATGATAAGGATGTCTGAAGCTCATGCGAGAATGCATCTCAGACAGCATGTAACACCAGAGGATGTGGACATGGCAATTCGTGTTCTACTTGATTCATTCATTTCAACCCAGAAGTTTGGGGTGCAGAAAGCACTGCAAAAGGTATGTAAAAATATTGTGGAAGATTTTTCAAACACAGCTTAATAGATACAGTTTTGGCTTGATTTAATATACAATTTTGGCTTGATTTAATTTTTTCTTCTTGTGAGGGCAAAAAATACTAAATAGACTTTATTTCATAGGGTGTTGGCTTTAGGGTGAGTTTAAATATGTGCGCTAAGAAATATTCTGCTTTGTTTCAAATTACCTTTTCTTTTGGCTTTTCTCAACATTCTATCACATTTGACTGTTTTGATTGACATTCATGGTTTTTGTAATGGGCAGAAACTCTTTTCTTAGATAATTCTCTTGTTATTGCAGAGCTTTAGAAAGTATATCACTTTCAAGAAGGACTATAATGATATGCTCATTTATATTCTCCAAGAGCTTGTAAAGAGTGCTATTAAATTTGAAGAAATTGTTGCTGGGTCTACTTCTAGTCTGACGCATGTAGAAGTCAAAGTAGATGATCTCTTCGTGAAGGTAGTTTACAACAGTCCTTTAATTATGTTTGTTTTCTAACTCAGATGATTGTGGCTGACTCTCCTTTTGTTAAAACACTTTAGGCTCAAGAGCATGATATATATGATCTGAAGCCGTTCTTCAACAGCAGCCAGTTTTCAAAGTCCAATTATATTTTAGATGAGGAGCGAGCAGTGATCAGACACAACCTTGTGTGAAAGTAGAGTAGGATGCATGGATTTTGTCACATTCGTAGCATGTTTGAGAGGACCTTTGAAAATTATGTATTTGCATTAGACCTTATGGATATTTTGTATAATTTAACCAAATAGTCACTTGGTTTGGCTAGTATGTGGCTTGTTGGGTTGAACTTGATCCTCTCTTTGAAAGGATTCTGTCACAACTTTCACATAAACATTATTCATAAAAAGCTTGATTTATTAGAGAGGAATGAATGTAATGGAAAAAAAATCTCTGAAATTCCTGTATCATATCCAACAGGCTTTTTATTATTTGAATCAATATATGAAAATATTATTTCAACAGGAATGCAAGGACAAGTTGCTTTTTGTCATAAAAGACTTGGTTTAAGTTACCATCCTTAAATAAATTTAGAACTAACAGTATCATGTTACGCTCTGAACGACTTGTAGAATTACCCTCTTTTTCTTGAAGTCCTGGCCATCGTCCTCTACAGCAACCTGTGTTGGTCACACCGCCGCCCACCTATTCCATTATGTCAGCCATTCCCTTCTACCTCTTATTCTGCTTGCCAACCGGACTCCCCCACCAAAAAGGCAAAGACATCATATTCTTACAATAAAACCCCCAAAAAAGAATACCGAAGTTTCTATTTCATCAACCGATGCCATTCTAAATTTGTCTGGGGCACTCTAGATTCATGTATTGCAAGCAAAATCCAAAGTTTATTGTTGACAAATCAAGAAGACAAATTTAACGGTGAGAAAATGATGTTATGGCTTTTACTTCTGTGATGATATTATTGTGCTCCATTTTCACTTCTGTGATGATATGGCTTTTACTTTCGTTTTTAATTATACTCTTTGCGTTGATTGTGTTTCTCCTAGCATCGCGCATTGATCTTTGTTTTACTCTTTCATGTCAAAATCCACTCCACCGCCACCTTTATGAATGGAGAATTCAGCGACCTTTTCAGCTCTGGAAAGTCGCCAACATCATCGACGTACCGACCTCCAAACACAAGGAGGAACACGATTTTTCAATATCCCTCTTATCGTCTTGAAGATAGCATATGTATCGATCTCACCATGCGGCAACATTGAAGGAACCACCCTTTATCTCAACCTTGAAAGTTGCATCTGACAGGTTCATAGTGGTCTTCTATGAAACGTAATTGATCTCGCCGATGTGCCCTCAGATCAGCAATCAAATCCATGGTTTTGCGAATAACTAAGTTCATTCTGGAAGGAGAAGCCTGTTGCTCTTGGTTCCAACTCGACAACCTAACTGGTCTAAATATGATGTTGACGGGTTTCATCGCTTATGATCTGCTCGTGGATCTATGGTAAATATTTCTTGACTTTTTCATTCCTGTATTTCATGTGTTTGTGTGATTTGAGTGAGTTCCTTTAATGCCTTGGCGCTTACAAATTTTTGCATTTGCATTATGTCTTGAGCTTTAACACAGTTTATGTTATGAACATGTGAATGGTTCTTTCAATATTCTAGGCTGAAAAAATTAATTACTCTTATTATTAGCTTGCATGTGCGAATATGTTTTGATTTTGGCAGGAGGAAAACGGTCATGGTTGCTTGTTAGAGTACATGCCAGTTGCGTATTCCTAGGTTCTCTCATGTGTTTGATGCCTTGCTCATAAAACTTTGTAAGTTATTGAATTATCATGAATTGAGACAAACATGACCTATGTATCTAAAATATTTTGGAGTATATGACCTGTGTATCATTTTACTTTAGTTAGTCAAGAGTTAATACTGTTTTATATGAAATTCTTTGTAATTAATATTTGGATCTACCAATATAGATGTTGCTATTTCCCACCATAATGGTTTTAGGTAGGATCGTCGTGCATTGGTGTAAAATCATTCCTTGATCTCCGTGGTTGGATTCAAAGTAATATAGTCCACCCCGTAGAATTTGCGATAAAGCTAGAATTAAGTTATTTTGAATCAACATTGACCTTTCTTTTTACTCCTTCCATTGGGTTTTCAATATTTTGCACCATGGGAATTGTTGAAAAAAGACTATTATATTTGTTATTTACTTTTATTGATCATATTTTAAATATCATTAGCAAGTTGCTTATATTACAAGAAACAAGTGTGGAAGATTTATAATGAGCAGTTAGAACCTGGTGTACTTACCTCCATGTTTGCAATGCTATAAGTGTACATTCCAAATGCAACTTGTATCTTTGAAGAGATTATTAAAGAAGTGCATGATCATAAGCAGATCTAGTGAATAAAAAAAAACTCAAGTTGTAACGCAAAAGGCTAATAAGTCGTCTACAATGCGGCGAAATGTGTCAAACTGCAACATGAGTGTCAAAATACGAGTTGACGAAACTAATGTTGAAAGCATGAATCTAACAATTGAGATCGTCGACAAGACCTAGAGGCGAGACCTACACAAGCTTATGCTTTAATTAATTATTTTTAGATAAGGCGAGTTAATATCCCTGTCGTGTGTAATGTCTTTAAAAGCTCTCTATTTTATTCTAAGTATTGGGGTGTCACCCTTTTCTCCTACTTAGTTAGGATTTTCTAATGAGGCGTCTCCTCTTTTTTTTTTTTGGTGTATGAAATCTTTGCAGGATCATGCATTGAAGATCTAAAAACACCCCATAAAACACGTTAATGGACTTTCACATGGAGATCCTTTCCATCATATGGGATTATTATATTACTGGACTTCCACAGAAAAACCCTTGTCTCACTACGAGGTGATTATGTTACTGGACTTCAACTGGAAGATCCTTTTTGCCTCTTAAGACAATACAAGAATGTTGTACTTCTACTGTAAGACCCTTGTCGCCTCTCAAGGCAATACGAGCATGCTGGATTTACACAGGAAGATCCTCGTCGTCCTTGGGGTAATACGAATGGGCTATACACCAAGGGATGCCTCATCCAACGCCTCACCTGGGGGACTTAAAGTCTTGACATACATGTTCAACATATAATCTCGCTTGAAAGATTTAGAGTCTCATCAAACAGAATCACCTAAATGCCTTGCCTGAGGGCCTTGAAGTCTCCTCGGACAGGATCCAACCAAAAGTATCACCCGAGGGACGCGACCGGAGTCTGGTCCAAAAGGCTTAACTTAAAAGTCATGCCTGGGGGTTTGGAGCGAAGCATCACCTGAGAGACTCAACGCCTCGCTTGAGGGACTTTGACTCTCATCAGACATGCACAACATATAATGTCGATTAAGGGACTTAGAGTCTCGTCAGATAAGCTCAACTTAAAGTCTCACCTGAGGGACTTGACCGAAATCTTGGCCAAGAGAGTTAACTGAAAAGTCTTGCTTGAGGGTTCATACCGAAGTCTCACCCGAGAGAATCAATGCCTCACCTGAGGGACTAAGAGTCTCGTTAGACATGCTCAACAAATAATCTCGCCTGAAGGACTTAAAGTCTGATCAAACAGGTTCACCTAAACGCCTTGCTTGAGGGACTTGAAATCTCCTCATATAGGATCTAGCCTAAAGTCTCGTCCAAAGGACGAGACCGTAGTCTGGCCCAAGAGACGTAACTTAAAAGTCTTGCCTAAGGGTTTGGACCAAGTCTCGCCCGAGAGAATCAACGCCTCACCTCAGGGACTTAGAGTTTCGTCAGACAAACTTAACGTATAATCTCTCCTGAAAGACTTAGAGTGCCAACAAACATGCTCACCTAAACGCCTCTACTGAGGGACTTGAAGTCTCCTCAAACAAGATCGAGCCTAAAGTCTCGCCATAGGAACACAACCGAAGTCTTGCTAGAGGGTTTGGGCCGAAGTTTCGTAGGAGAAAATAAACGCTTCACTCGAGAAACTTAGAATCTCGTCATAAAGGTCAACATTTAATTTCATATGAAGGACTTAAAGTCTCATTAGAGAGGCTTAACATAAATTCTCGCCCAAGAGACTCATCTCAACGCCTCACATGAAGGACTTAGAGTCTCATCAGACAAGTTCAAATTAAAGTCTCGCCCGAGGGAAGCGACCAAATTCTGGCCCAAGAAACTTGACTTAAAAGTCTTGCTTGAGGGTTCAGACCGAAGTCTCTTCCGAGAGACTCAACATCTTGCCCAATGGATTAAAGTCTCATAAAAAAGGCTCAACATATAATCTCTCTTGTGGAACTTAGACTATCATTAGGCAAGCTCAACTTAAAGTCTCGCCCGAGGGTCTTAACTGAAGTATGACCCAATAAAATTAACTTAAAAGTAATTAATGAGGGTTTGGACCGAAGTCTCTATCGAGAGACTCGATGCCTCACCTGAGGAACTTAAAGTCTCATCAGAGAAGATCAACATATAATATCGCTTGAAGGACTTAAAGTCCCATCAAACAGGCTTACCTAAACGTCTCGCCTGAAGGAATTGAAGTCTCCTTAGATAGGATCCAGCTTAAATTCTCTCCCGAGGGACGTGGCCAAAGACTGGCCCAAGAAACTTAACTTAAAAGTATTTCCTGAGGGCTCGAACTAAAGTCTCTCCCAAGATACTCAATGCCTTGCCCGAGGGACTTAGAGTCTCGTCAGATAGGCTCAATATATAATCTCACCTGAAAGACTTAGAGTTCCATCAAACAGACTCACCTAAATGCCTCATGTGAGGGACTTGAAGTCTCATAAGACAAGATCTAGTCTAAAGTCTCTCCTGAGGCAAGCGACTGAAGTCTGGCCCAAGAGACTTAATTTAAAAGTCTTTCATGAAGGTTTGGGTCGATGTCTCGTCCGAGAGACTCAATATTTGTTTTCACTTCAAAGTAGCCTACCTTAAAATCCAACGGGACACATTATGTGTATTGGGTGACCTTCAAAATTACTATATTTTTTTCAAGTTTATTTGAAATTGGGGTGTCCTATGCCATAGACATCACCAAAGTGGATAACTCATTCCACAAAAAAAAGCAAAAACTTGGCTGGATAACTTTCTAGAAATGATGGTTGAATTCACCAAATTGAGAGAGGTTTAAAGAGAATAAAATCAACAAAATTCAAAGTTAGATTTAGGTGGCGACACGTGTTTTCGTGCATTTTAGTATTTATCTAACAAGTTATTTAGGTGGTGACTCATTTTTTATAGGTAATATTGGATTGATATTGTCAACGATGTAATCTAGATAAATTTTGATACATTTTAATGTATATTCAACATTAATTGTATAAATATTGGTTGTTCCATTTAAAAAAAAAATCGATTTCAAATTAAAACACGGTCCTATAATAGGTTATCTATGAACAATTGCTATGAGGGTGAATCCCAATTTGTACTTCAAAACTCACCCAATTTTATTTTAAAAAAAACACTAAGATTTGTTAACTCAATTTCGTAGAAACCCTCTTTTACGTTAGCCAACCAAGATGGACACTTTATCTCAGTTATAAAGTCGATGCTTCTCAACTTCTGAACTTCTTCATCAACGATCGTTATCTTCTCATTGTCTACCTTGCATTTCCTCTGAGATACTGGCTTCACTATTGAATCAATGACGAGGCAGTGACAAACCACCGTTGTATCTATTCCTAGCATGTTAAAGGGTGCCCAGGAGAACAAGTCTATGTTCCTTTTTAATAGGGCGACCACTCTCCCTCATCAGAATAAGATACAAAAGTACATAGCTTGGTGACTTGATGGTCTAAGGGCCCAATCCGAAATTCCTTTAGGTCCTTTAATGAGCCTCTCGTTTTCGGTCTCCAATCTAAAGTCCCAATTTGTAACAACTACCTTCAGTGCTTCTGGCTAAGGGGCAATGTCTGTGGTGACCTATTCCCTTCTCATTTCCAATCTATTAGGATAACATTCATGAGCGACCTCCTGGTCCCCCATTAGGTAATAGATAAATTTTTTATATGAAAATTTATGATAATTTAAAAATATTTGATATCATTATAAATTAAATAATATTAAAATTATATGATAATATGAACTTTTTTTTAATTATTAAGTAAAAGAAAGAAGATGTTGTAAAACATAATAATATAATTGAAGATATATTTGTTAAGAAAATACGTTTTTGAGATAAATTTCACACGCAATAACTATTTATTATATTTTACATCAATAAATAAATATATTATCCTATACCAACTAAAAATTAGTGTATGGTGTTTAAAATAACGACTGTGTCAATAACTTAAAATATCGTATATTTTTAATAATGATTTAAATAATGATTGTGTTAATAATTTACATTAATAAATTATTTTTTAGATCAAATAAGAATTTTATTCCAAAATATTCAAATACAACCGAAATTAATTAGATGAGAGAACTGTCTCTTATGAAAGGAAAGATGCATTAAATAATAAAAAATAATTATATTTATCATTTATATTTTGTAAAATATCAACTATTATAATTAAATTAAATGCTACATTGTACCTAATTCCGACTTCTTTGTATTCCATACCATTTTTATTTATAATAATTTTTTTATTATATTTTATTTATAGTAATTTAAATTAATTTAATATATCATTTATAGGTTTTTAAATTAATTAATTAATTCACTAATAATCATTATTTATGTATTATATACTTCATTTTTCAGTTAGTTGAATTTGTTTACACTAATATATGTTATTAATTGAAATTCATATCATTAAAATAATAATTACAAAAATATATATCATTGATGTAAATAAGAAAAAATATATATTTACTAAACCGATGTTATCACTTATGTGTCTAGTACTTTTTTTTATAAATAAATTAGTATGGTTATGAATGATGGTTCTTGGTTTTTTTATGAGTAACATTATTGAAATTATTCTATGAAATGGAAGATTGAAATATATGATAATTATATTAAATGCTTCACACATATAGAGATAACGATGATCAACTAAATATATATTTATCAATGATGAAGAATCTTGTAAAAATAGATTTTTTAAATATAATTGAGATAATTAGAGCTTTTAAATGAACTATCCCATCATAAATGGTTGGTACCAGCCAACCTCAAATTTTTTAGGGTTGAGTCAAATTTTTTTTATTTTAATATATATTCAAAAATTACTATTTGAATCCGACCCCAGATGAAATTCAAATTATCAATGTTTTTTAATAAAAATTTAAAATAAAAACCACATAATATTTATTATAGATAAAACTAAAATTTATATTATTTTAAAATATATTATATTTTAAAATTGTATATTATCTTTTATAAATACTATAATAGATTTTTAAATATAGCACATATCTAAATTATACAAAATAACACATAAATTTAATATAACGGAAACTAATAGAAAATATTGAATAAAATAAAGAAGAAATTTAGTGCATTGAGAAAAATCAATATTATTTTGAAGGAATATAATATATGTATTAATATATATATTGTTAAACTTAGAACTATACAAATCTACTAAGCTATCCACAATCCATATAAACTAGTCCTAATAATTAGCAGATTTTTAAGGTTGGATTAAAAAAGTCCAGAAAATACTAGCTTTAATTTTAAAACTCAAACCCTATTATTTTTCGGGTCAGACCGATCATATGGGATAATCCATTTTGTGAGCTCTATAGATAATGGTGATAATGTATATCTAAAAAAAGATTATATTTTAAATGACAATATTTAATTTGTGAATACAATTAATAAAATAAAATTATTTAAATGCACATTAATGAAAAGAATAAATGATTATAATATTAATTAAATTATAATTATAAAAAATAAAAATATTTAAGATAATAGTGCTAAAATATTAAGAATATAAAATAAAAAAATTAAAATTAAGTATAAAATAAATATTCTATACAATACATAAAAATATAATATAAAAGTACATGTTACTTTTCATAGATAGGATTGTAAAAATTGCTTTTTTATGACATTATATTACATAATAAATTTTAAATATATTTTAATTATTAATATATAAATATTTTTTAATTTCAATTTTTTTAAATAATAAATCATTTATTAATTTGTAAAATTAATGATTGTAAATATTATTAAAGTATAGAAATACAGATAAATTTTTTAAAAATATTTTTATTGCATATTATATATTATATATTTATATATATATATATATATATATATATATATATATATATATATATATATATATATATATATATATATAATAATAATATAATAATAATAATAATAATAATAATAATTATTAAATAAATAATAAATTATTTTTAATTATCTTAAGAGTATTAATATATAAGAATTTGTAATAAAAATATTATATTTTAAATGACAACAAAGTAATATTTGTGAACTATGCACGTGTATTTAAAATAGAATCCGTGTGAACATAGAATTATTACAATTTTTATACAATTTAAAAAAAAATAAAAATAAGTATATTTAAAATAATGTATGAATCCAAACACGGGAAAAATGTATTTATTTATGTTATTAATATTTATTTTACAACTAAACCGTATTTGTAAATACTATGTTATTAGTTGAGATTTATAAAAGTAAATAATTGTGTAAATATTTTTATAAAAAATGTCAAAACAAAATTATATATATGAAAAAATTATATTTATGTTTTAAATATAAATATAAATTTATTTTATTTTTAAAAATAATAAACTATTTTGATTAAATAATTTTATATTTCTGTTTTTTCATTCTTATTATATTTTAGAAACAAATATGCATAACACAACATTATCCGGACGAACACTCGGATATTCAGATGAGAACCCAGATGTTATTATATTTTTTTTACAATTAAATAGATAAAAATAAATATATTTAAGATAACGTATGAATTCAAACATGAAAAAAAAATATTATTTTTTAATTATTTATGTTATATTTTATTTTTGAATTTATTTTAAATTTATGATATAATAATATATATAAAAAATGAACTATATATTATTAATGTAATCATCTCACTAATATATTATTAATGATAAATTATTATTAATGATAAAATATTATTTTTAAATTAATGAGTGAATCTTGATTTTTTTTAAATAGCAACACGTTTTTTTATCCAAATATTTTACTCCCTCCATTTACTTTTCAAACTATGACTTTTTTTAATTTATAATATCTCTAACTTTTAATTATTTTAATATACTCTTTTTTCTTTTTATATAATAGATAATTATGAATAATATTGACAAAACTATTAAAAACCACAACTAAAGAAGATAAATTTTTGATAGAATCTCAGAATCTGTTAGAGAGAATAATTGGGAAATTCATATTGTATTCATTCTATGAAAGAATTACAAGAGAAATGCTTATAAAGCACACAAGTGTAACAAACTATGCCAGCTCAGCATAACTGAGTGGCTCAGATCTAATCTAAAGGAAAGGCTCAGATTGAATCTAAGCTACCAGAATATGCAATATAATATATAACTCTATCATTCCCCCTTAGAAGTTGAGGGTGTGTCACTTAAGCTTTGTTTGTTGACCACTTTTAACTTGTCACGAAGAGGAAGGAATTTCACAGCTGATAAAGGTTTGGTGAACACATCTGCCCACTGATCATGAGCAGGAACATGAGCCACCACAAGACTTTTGCTAAGCACCTTCTCTCTAACAAAGAAGATGTCCAACTCCATATGCTTGGTTCTATTGTGAAGGATTGGATTATGAGCAAGTGTAACTGTGCTGAGGTTGTCACACAAAATTTTTGGAGTTTGAAAGTTGTAGTGAAGCTCCCTCAGCAAGGACTGCACCCACAATATCTCTGCATCAAGCTGTGCCATGCTCCTGTACTCGGCCTCTGCACTAGACCTAGCAACCAGCTGCTGCTTCTTAGACCACCAAGATATGAGATCGGGACCAAGGAAAACACACGCACCAGAAGTGGATCTTCTGTCATCAGGATCCGAAGCCCAATCAGCATCACAAAACCCTAGTAAAGAAAGGGGCTGCTGAGTTTGAGCAGGTTGGAGAAGCAACCCATGCTGTAAAGTGCCACATAAGTACCTCAAAATTCTCTTTACTGCTTTCCAATGCTCCTCGAGAGGGTTGGACAAAAACTGACACACTTTGTTAACAGAGAAAGAAATTTCTGGTCTTGTTAATGTGGCATACTGCAGTGCCCCAACCACTGACCTGTACAAAGCAGGATCAACAACACTGTCAGAGCCAACTTTTGACAGCTTGCTACTAGAGACCATGGGAGTTGGCATCCCATTGGCATTGAGCATATTGACTTTGGCCAGTAAATCACGCACATACTTAGTTTGAGATAGAAACAAAGAGCCATTAGGGAGGTGAGAGACCTCAATACCTAGGAAGTAATCCAATTTTCCAAGTTCTTTGAGGGAGAAGGCAGCATTTAAGCTCTTGATCAAGGAGGTGATAAATGAGGCTGAGTTTCCAGTGATGATAATATCATCAACATAGACCAAGATCACAATATGCAGGCTGTTTGTGTTAAGGAAAAACAGGCTAGGATCACACCTGCTGGCCGTAAACTGGTGTTGCAATAAAGCTCCTTTAAGCTTGTCAAACCAGGCCCTAGGAGCCTGCTTGAGCCCATAAATAGCTTTATTTAATTTGCATACCAGGCTCTTATCAGATACTTCAAATCCAGGGGGTTGGTGCATGTAAACTTCCTCCTCAAGACTACCATTGAGAAAAGCATTGTTCACATCAATTTGCTGAATGAACCACCCATGAGTGACAACAAGTGTTAGAACTGTTCTGACTGTAACCGGCTTAACAACTGGCGAAAAGGTTTCCTGAAAGTCACTGCCAGCTTGTTGGTGAAAGCCCTTTGCCACAAGCCTAGCCTTGTATTTGTTTATGGAACCATCAGAATTTTCCTTGACCCTAAAGACCCATTTACAACCAATGGGCTTCCTTGAGTCAGATGGAGCCACCAAAGTCCATGTCTGATTTTTCAAAAGTGCCTGAAATTCATCTTTCATTGCCTGAAACCAGTGTAGAACAGCCAAGGCCTGACTGACAGAGGAAGGTTCCATGTGAGTGAGTAAGAGTGTGGGATTAAGTCTTGGTTGAGTGACGCCACTTTTGGCTCGTGTTTGCATAATATGAGTGTTAAGGGTATGAATAAAAGGTTCGGATGGGTTAAAGGGTAAGGGAACAGGGCTGACAGAAGATTCTGCAGGAGAAGAGGAGGGAGAAATGGTACTGCATTCAGCAATATCAGAGAGAATTAGGCCAGGAGAAGAAGAAGTGGAGGGAATAGGCGTAAGTGGAGAGCTGATATCAGCAGGAGTATGAAGAGGACTGGGATGGGAAGTAGGACTGACACCAGCAGCAATAGAAGAAAGAGATGGTGTAGGACTGCCAGAATTAAGAAGGTGAGGATGAGGAGAAGCTTCAGCCATGAACCATGAAGAAGCAGAAATAGGGGAAGTAGGAGCAGCAGTAGAAGGTGGAGTGGAAGTGGGAAATAAAAGGGAATAAGGAAACCTTGTTTCATGGAAAAGAACATCCTTAGAAATATAGAGATGTCCATTGGCAGCCAAACATTTGTACCCCTTATGAACAGTGGAGTATCCTAGAAAAATACACTCCTTAGACCGATAATCAAGTTTGTGAGCATTGTAGGGACGGAGGAAAGGGAAACACGCACAGCCAAAGACACAGAGACATGTGTAATCAGGATGTTTATGGAGAAGTTTGAAGTAAGGTGATAAGTTTCCAAGAGTAGGACTAGGGAGCCTATTAATCAAGTAGGCAGCCGTGACAAAGGCATGATCCCAAAATTTTAAGGGAAGGGTGGACTGAGCAAGTAAGGCAAGACCGGTTTCAACAATGTGACGGTGTTTGCGCTCAACTAAGCCATTTTGATGATGAGTATGGGGACAAGTAAATCGATGAATAATGCCTAGCTCTTGAAGGTACTTTGTAAAAGGTCTAAATTCACCCCCACCATCACTTTGTACTGTTTTGATTTTGCAATTAAACTGCATTTCAACCATAGTTTTGAATTGAATGAATTGAGGCAAAGTATCAGATTTGAGCCTAAGAGGGAAGACCCACACAAACCTAGAGTAGGCATCAACACATGTCAAAAAATAAGTGAAGCCACCTGAGGATTTCTCAGGGGCAGCCCCCCACAAATCACAAACCACAAGTTCAAAAGGATGATTATAAACCGTATTAGATAAAGGTGCATGCAATCTATGAGATTTACCCAAGCAACATGCATGACAGAGATCACCACTAGGCTTAGATGGGATAGGGATGTGACAAAGCTTCAAAACTTCTGTAAGTGCATGGTGATGAGGGTGACCTAGGCGTGAGTGCCAGAGGGCATACTTGCTGTTGGAAATAGAAGGTAAAGCATTAAGAGCAGCAACATTAATTTCAGGAAATTGAGAACAAGCTGAATCAAGAGCTGAATCAATCTTATTATTAGATAAGACATCAATACAAGGAGAAGTACAATCATTGAGAGTAATAGACCTAGGATCACTATTACATGATGTACTTAAATTACAATGTACTGAAGAACTGGAACTAGAACACAACTGAGACATTTGGGCAGAAGGATTGGGAAACTTGTATAGGCCATCAGCACCAACACAGCCACGCAGAAGAGTTTTAGAAGAATCCTGAGATTTTACAAGACAGAATTTAGGGTGAAACTCAAAGAAAACGTTATTGTCTTGTGCAAACTTGCTGACACTGATAAGATTCTTAGTTATCTTAGGCACAAGTAATAAGTTGTGTAAGGTGAGAGGCATGTTAGGGCAAACAGGTGATGAAAAAGACATAGAGCCTACAGAGTTTATAGACAGACCTTGGCCGTTACCCATATACACATGCTCGGATCCAGGCAATGAAATCGAATCAGACAAATTTGACGTCTCAGGTGTGACATGGTGAGACGCACCTGAATCAGGGTACCACCATTGATTGCTGAATGAGGGATCCACACCAGTGTAGAGAGCTTGAGGCTGAGGAGGATGCTGAGGTAGTGGCCTAGGAGCAGCATAACCAAAGGACGGTTGATACACAGAACGTGCAGGCATCATGAATGGATTGAAGGAAGCTCTTGGAGGAGTAAACGAAGCTGCAGAGTAACGATGATAGCAGATAGAGGCATCATGTCCAGATTTGTGACAAATCTGACATTGAGATCTACCAAAGCGACCTCCACCACGGCCAAACCGACCACCACTACGGCCAAAACGACCTCCTCGTGAATTGTGACCATGGCTCTCAGCGTGCGCAGTAATATGACTAGTACCTTGAGGAAACGACTCTGTTCCAATGACGGATTGCTCAGAAACAGCTGATGAACCTACCGGAGCTGCTTGAGTCAGATTCACCGTCGCCGGCTCAGGGAGAACAGCCTTACGATGCTTCTCAAGGCGCGATTCATGCGCAAGAAGACTTGATTCAAGCTTGTCCAAAGAGTTGAGATCTTCTTTGCTATTAACGGCGGCAACTATAGGATCATACTCCTCAGGTAGCGCATCGAGGACGATCTCAATTAGGTTACGCAGCGGAACTGGATCTCCAACTGAAATCAGCGAATCACTGATTTCGCGAACACGAACCATGAATTCCGTAATCACGAGCGATCCTTTCGTGAGATGACGCAGTTCCGACCGGAGTTGACGAGCTTTGGTGGCGAGGAGAGTGGCGAAGTACCGGTGAACTTCTGTCCAAACCTGCCATGAGTGACGACAATCCACCAATTTGGGAAGAAGAGAGTCAGAAATTGTTGAGAGAAGCCAAGTGCATATAAGTGCATCTTGTTGCTCCCAGTCAAGGTAAGCTGAGATAGTTCCAGTGAGTGCAGCGTCTGAGTTAGATGAAAACTGCGGTGGAACAACTGGTGAAGTGACGAAGCGTTGAAGCTTGTGACCACGAATGACACCATCTATCTGTTGCTTCCACTGTTTGAAATTCTTATCGTCAAGCTTAACGGAGATCAGATGCGAAAGCTTGACCTGAGAAGAAGGAAAGGCACCGTCGCTGTTAAACGGCGACGCCATGAAAGAGCACTAGATCTGGATCGAAGAAAAAGATGAAGAAGCTCTGGATACCATGATAGAATCTCAGAATCTGTTAGAGAGAATAATTGGGAAATTCATATTGTATTCATTCCATAAAAGAATTACAAGAGAAATGCTTATAAAACACACAAGTGTAACAAACTATGCCAGCTCAGCATAACTGAGTGGCTCAGATCTAATCTAAAGGAAAAGCTCAGATTGAATCTAAGCTACCAGAATATGCAATATAATATATAACTCTATCAAATTTTCACAAAAGTGATACTTAAAAAAAATATATATGTGAAAAAATTATCTTTATAATTTATATATAAATTAAAATATGTCTTTTTTTTAAAATAATAAACTTTTTGAAAAAATAATTTTTGTTTTACATTCTTATTATATCCCACTAGTTTTATTAATAAATAGAAAAATTATAAAAATTCTTTGAATCATTAAATCATAATTCATGTTATATGAATTTAACTCTTTTACTATATAAACAATAGAAATTCATTTGTTTATTATATTAAACATGTGTTTTTTTGCGAAAAATTCTTTTATTGCCACTCTCACCCATAATAATAATAGGAGTAACAATCACTGTGTGTTTAATATACCAATGAATGTATCCGGACTCCATATAGTCCAAATGCTATGGTAACAAAAGAAATTCTGAAATTGCATCTCATAATTGAGACTATTAAGTAAAATTCATCATTACAATACAATTAACCTTAAAAAATACAAAACACCTACAAATGATCAATTCCAAAGCCTTGAATTGAAGTGTTCCATTATAATCCAACACAAAACCAATTTAGCGGCTAATTTTTTTCTTAACAATATAAAAATATAATTAAATACTCTAATCAATTAATTAGCCGGAGCAAGATGATCAAAAGCTAATATACGAATCAAACCATCGAAGCTAACGCCGCCGTTTCCATCGCCACCGCCAAACCTAATCATAGCGTTTATATCTTCATCGCTGGCGGCGAAACCAGCCAAAGCCATATAATTCTTCAAATCTTGATGACTAACTTTACCGTCACCGTCTCTGTCCATCACCTTGAACACATCTTCCATGGCCCCACACCCTAACGGACTCTTTTCTGCGTCACCGCTAACCACGCGCTCGAATTCCTCGTACTCCACGAACCCGCTCATGTTTGTGTCCGCCACCGACATCATCGCACCGATTGCGTCGTCTTTGACGACACCCCTGTTGGTGGCGTAGAATGAACGGAGATCTTCGCGGCTTATTTTACCGTCGGAATCGGTGTCGAGAACGTCAAATGCCGGTCGGAAATCGGATGTGGGAGGTTGTAGACGGAGGCTCCGGCCAGAAGGACACATAATGTTTGGTTTTTGTTTGTGTGATTGGGTGGTTATGTTTTGAGCTATGGTTAGTTTTGGTTATAAACGTGTGTTGAATATATAGGGTTGAGTGGGTTTGGGCTCCGAGAATTTGGGGGCCCACACAGTATTTGTGAGGCATGCAGTGATTCTTAGTCGGACAGAATCACGGGACTTGGGCAGCAAGGTTTTGGACTTTGTAAAATTTTCGAGGAATGTGTTGGTTTCTTACGTATGTCGTGACATCATTGCTCTTGTTTGTTTCGGAGGATATGCTTCTATTCTACCGTCGACAACACTCCTTGTGGTTGTGTAAATTGCTATGCAATGCTCCCTTTGACTAAACGAGAGAAAATGCTATGAAGTGGTGGTGGTCAATACTCACGAGATACTGTAAGTTTAGGCATTCAAAATAAGAAAATGATGTGTAATTTTGATTGGGGAATTCTTTCTCTCAATGATCTCTTTTATTTAGAAAAAAAAGTTTGTTATAAATTTGTGTTGCATGAAAATACTCTATTTGTGTTGCATGAAAATAAGATGACAATGATCAGAAAATGTTATTTGATTATTCTGTTCTGACGAAGCTTTGATTTCGATACGATAAATAAAGCTAATTTATAATGTTAGTACTCCAAGCTCAAAGTAGTATAGAAAATGAATGTTAAAATTTCAAATGAGAGTGAGGTTATTTGAAAGTGGTGTGTTCTTTCTCCTTTTATATAGAGATTTATTTGTAACTGAAATATGCAGAGAAGCCATGAGACGCGAATGACCGTGGGATGAATTTGATGGTCTTGATTATTTTCACAAATAAATGGGAAGGGCTTATGATTGTTGACTTTACCCGTCGAGGAAAGAGAAATAATAACAGACATATGCTCTATATCTTCACCGATCGTCCACATAATTTCCCTAGGGCGTTATAATGTCACCTCAACAATTGCAACATAATCTCAGCCGTTGATAGTGGGATATGATCATGTGGCTTTAATTAGTTTAGGGAAGTTCAACGGGTACTCAAAAGGACTTTATTCCTTTTGTTGTTCTACTTATTGATTTTTGTGAGAAGCTTTTTCTTTCTCTCCTTCATTCTTGGGTACTATGGATGCGTAAATTGATCATTTACTTGGGAAATTTTCGCTTGCTAGTTTGGTTTTTTCATGCTTGATTTCTTATTCATACTTCTCGAACTTGGATTTTGAGTTTTTGTCTCTTCTCCTCATTCTGTCGTTTTTAGGGTTTCCTTGTATCTTAGGACTTATTTGTATAACTAGTACTTTGTTGGGTTTCGTCTTCGATTCTATAAGCATGGCCATTTCTTCGGTGTCAACTAAGAGGGTTGTTAAAGACATTTCGAGAGTTTGGGTAAGTTCAAACATCTCAGGTGTTACATCCTTCTTCTATCTAGACAATGTCTTTTCTCTAGCTTTGACGGGTGTAGGTTCATCTGAGAATGAGGTGTCATTCCTCCAACTTAAGATCAAAGGGCTTGTGGCCAATATAATGGATATGTTATCCCATTTCATGAGTGTTTATTCTCTTTAATTAGTTATCGTATTCCATTTAATGAGTTTGAGGTTAGTGTCCTGAATCATTTGATGGTTGCTCATTCTCAATTTAATCTTGTGACATGGGCCTTTGTAAAGGTATTTTAACATTGGTGTGAGTACAAGGGTAGCAAACCAACGTTGGCCTTATTTTTTCACCTTTTCGGGGAGCAAAGTGGTTCGAAATCTGCAAATGGCTATGGTATAATTTCTCTACGAATGTCTCTTAAATATTTTGAACCTTATATTGATAGCATGAAAAACTTCAAGGACTGTTTTCTCCCGGTGGTCCCCTCAACAATGAAGCTCATTAGAGAATACATAACTTGAATCTGGAGGCCCTTTCTTCTTGTATAAATATTTTCAACATGTATTGGACTCAGGGTCACTTTCTTATCGAAGTCAGGCTATATCGTTATAAGGACAAAGATTTGTCCCAGGAAGAGTGGTACTTAAAAAGTCAGCTTATGGCTTTTTACTATGAGCTTTGCTACATAGGCGAGATGGTCCCTTTTGATTATGCCTCTAAGAAACGGTTAAAGAGATGAATTCAGACTCGTTGGATTGTAGATGTCAATTCTAAAGAAGAGAGGAAAAATATCTTCGGTAGGTCGATTCTAGGATCACACACTCCCATATCCCCCTCTTGATATTTCCTGAAGTTTTCCTCTTTATTTGCATATACGATAAAGAATGAGGACGCCATACATCGATGGAAGAAAGAAGTCTAAGTTGTTGTTGCCTTTGTCGAAATTCCGAGAATACCTTCTATTGGTACGCTTGTTGGTACCCATCTGCTCAAGTGGGTGGGCATGTTACCTAAGTGGTCCCTCGGGGGAATGAGAATATGAATTGGGCTTATGTTGATGCTACTTTGGTGGTTCAGAATCCCCCCCCCCCCCCCCCTGTTTGAGAAAGGGAGGAAAAGTTATCCCTAATCCCTGAATCTGAAGAAGTTAGAGATGAGGCTCAACCTCCCAAACACCTTCGTTGGTGTAGTTTGATGGAGAAAATATCTTTTCCTCAAAGAGATGTTGGCTCTATCCTGTATGATCGTCTGTGTCCGAGGACTAGCAGATTTTCGAAGAGGAATAATCTTATTTCTCTGGGCTTCCTGACAAGGCTCGTTGGGCCGAGTTGGCCTAAATAACTTACCATGTTCAATAGGCATTCTCTATTTTTGCTTTTGGCACTATTAGTCAGAAGGAGGTTTTCTTGCCTTACCCTTTTGTAGGGAGAGGAAAGGTTGAATAAGAAGGTTGGTGGCCTTACTCTTCATAGGGACTGGTGCTTATAGGCGGTTCAAGACGTTTCCAACTCCTTCCTTGCCATATAAGTTACCTTAGAACCTTTAGGGTATCCTAGTTCTTTGCTTAAAAAGATGCAACAACTAGTTCAAGTGATAGTTGATAAGGACGAAGCCCTGATTAAAGTGAAGTGGTATCTAGAATCTGCCCGAAAGTGGACTGGGGAATTGGAGAGCTTTAAAGGAATATCAGGATAATCACTAGAAGACCAAGGTTGATCTTACCAACATGCGTGGAAAAAATCTTTATCTTTGTAAAGAGTTATCTAAATCTTTACAAGAAAGTTTATTCGTGGTTGGGGACGGTTTTGAAAATGAGCTAACGAGTTGAACATTTTTACTCGACCAATCCCATTTCTTAAACTTAGGTTTATCTCAACCAGATGATTAAAAACGAACATGTGGTTCCTTAGGATAAGTAGTTTTTAGGCTAATTAATATAAGCGTGATGTATGTAAATCTTGACTTGTAATGTATAAATATATTTCATTTATTTGTTTTTTTTTTGTGCTTAACTCATACCTTTGTTGAAGAGTTTGAGTCTTGTTTCTTAAAATTCGTGTTTGTGCTTTATTGGACTTCTCACGTGATATGGAACTTTGTGCCTCAAGGGACAGATGTCAAACTCGATGCTTCGACAATAAGTTCGACAAGATACACCAAAACCACAACACGAACAAGTAATAGATGATGAAGCAGAAAAATAATAAATAGCACAATCAATTGTTTACTCAGTTCGGTGAAACTACACCTACGTCTGGGGGGCTGAGTCCACAACCCAATAAAGAAAACTCATTATTAGTGGTTTATTACATTTAGACTTACAAGCAACAACAAACCATATGTTGTTCAATGCCTCTTCCTAACCTTGCCCAATGACTTTCTATTTAGAATCTCCCCCTAAATATGAGAACCTTTTATTAGCCAAGAAAATTCAATAGACAAACTTGACAAAGGAATCATCTAGAATTTATGCATAAACACAAGGCAAGATTAAATGCCTTTCGACCAAAGACCTTGAAGGAAAAACAACAGCGTTCGACGTTGAAGAGTCTGGTATGATACTTAGTGAAATTTTCAAAGGATTTGGTCATTCATCAATTCAACAAGTTGAAAGAGGTTCGACTAAAGCATATTCAAATTTTAAACCAGATACCTATCTTTTGGTCTTATCCAAAATGCCAAGGACACATGGAGATCAATCGAAGACAGACATAACATGCAGATGTGACATGACGGACAGAAGGAGATTGAACGTTGGAGATTGTTTGTTTCGTAGTATTATAAATAGGAATTCTAGTATTATGATTCATGGGTGGCAAAATCATTGTAAACTTCAATACACACTTAAAGTACTTATAATCAGGCGAGAAACGAGTTACTGAAGAAATGTACTTGCCTACCAATTTCTTATTTATGCAAAGGAAGTTCTTTTCCATTTAATTTACTTTTACTTGCTTTATTTACTATTCAAATCACTAATTTCGACCCAGTCAAAATCATTTGTTACATTCACTTTCAAACTTAATTATTTTTCTAAAATAGTCAACACTCAATGCAAGTAATTCCAGCAACATAATTGCACACTTCCTTTCCCAAAATAGCACAAACTTGCCATAGGATTTACTAGTTTGGTCCTTCATGCAATAAATTTAAAACTAAGTGATTATTTACCAAAAACACCGGTAAAAAAATTTGCACGCCCAGTGGGATATGTTTGTGCAATTTTTTGAATTATTTTTTTGAAAAAAGTGTTTGCATTTTGTTTCTATTGTTGAAAATTTCACTTGCATCTAATAATGTTGTATGCATTTAGACTTATATATGCTTGAGGAGTGGTAAAAATTTAGTCGAAATGATTTGTCATAGGAACACCTCACTTCCCTAAAATAATGCTCCGGATACTTAACAACCTGTGGCTCCGACAATTGGAACCATAAAGAACGTGAATCCGATAGGGACTAATGAACATATCCTCACCCCAATAACGAGTGTGACGTTGGTGCCAATGGTTTCATCGCGTATGGTAACAAGCATTCCAACTACTCTCATCCCTACATGTATTCCTATATGAGATCCTAGGCCTTCTTATATGCCAGGTTTTATAATGCCATTGGTTTCGAGGGTTTTCCCTTATGGTATGAAAACTGCAATGATGGCATGCTTGTAGAGTAACATTTCAATGTATGCAGATAATAATGAAACAATAGTGTCCCCTTTAAATACATATGTGGCATTAGAGTCTACCATTAGCAACCATAGCCGAGAGACATAATATGGAGGAACTGTGTTTACTCTCCCGAACGTGTCCACCATAACAACGAAGTCCATGTTGTCCATAAGACAACAAACGGATGAAAGTAACCATGAGATGGTTAATATGTTGACTCAGTAAATTGGTACAATGTTCAACCCCCCAATTCATAACACTAACCAAAGTTACCAGTTAATAGTCAATCAAATGGGTCGAATAGCCAATTTTTTTGGTGCCCTTCAGGCCCAAACACATCTTATTCCTCAAATTAGGTCAGTCATGTGTCATACCCTAATTTTGCACCTAGATTAGTAAATCGATGCATTCATCATAATATTTGCATCATATACATATTATGGTATGCATTTCTTTCAACATAATGCTTAAATGGTCAACCAAAATAAAATTTAGGTTTTGCATACAGACCGGTTGAATCGATTTTCAATTATGCATAAAATTAGCAGGCAAAAATTTTCAAGATCGGGCTTGCAAGTTGCAACTGTCTGTTTTATTGATCTACAGTTTGCATAGTTTAATCAGGTGTGCTCGCTCATTTTTTTTGCACCCGTTTACGTTCGCATTTTAATCAGTCTAAACATTTCCATCCAGACATTTTTTACTACAAAATTTGATCTACGACTATCTGTTTTCCTGAACTTTATTTCGCGTTGATTATTTTAATGCATTATTTTTATTTTATTTTGCACATTTTTGTGTGTTTGATTTATTCATTTTAATTTATTTTATTTTATTTTGTAATCAAAATATCAACAACAACAAAATAAAAAATAAAAATAAATAATCAATGTGATTTTTATTTTTTTTATTAAAAAATATTGCATTTTATTTCATTAATTTTTAAGACTCTCATTTGATCACAAAATATTTAAGGGGGCATTGTGGGAATTAATCAAAATAAGTAACCCGAAGCGCATACTATATATACTACTTTGTTGGACCAAAGTGGATGACCAACATATCAGAAGAGGCACTACAAAAGCTAATACTCTCTCTCAATATTTAAAAAGCCACCAATGAGATTTAAGAGGAAGAAAAGATAAAACTAAAGAAAAAAGATAAATGAAAGCTTCAGTAAACACAAAACTTGATCCATTCATCCCATTCACGTAATCACATAACCAAACACGCCCTTATTTTTCCATTACCTTCAAAACATGACTACCTTATACCTTCCATCATAAACACCATTGTATACATTCACCTTTCATCTCACAACCCATACTACACATATCACCTCTTTTTTCTCTAACAGTAACATAATAACCATACAATCTCACATATTTCATTCACCAGGGACCTCTCACAACACACCTTATATTCTTCATCCAAACTTCCACTCCACAACTGGTCAAACTCTCACCACAACACAACATCATTACAACCACCAAAAATTAATTTCGATCACCATTTTGCTCCGACCATCGGTCAACCAACGGCTACATGAACCGCCTTTTATGCACATAATAACCATCATTCCAAACTACATAACAACCTTCATAGTAACTAACAGTAGCGCCTGCATTTAAGGCTAGTCTCTCTCTCATCTTTAATTCCAAAAGTGGATAAATGACAAAAAAGGAAAAGTTAGAAAGGTGAAGTAGTGAGCAGAGCAAGTGGTATTCTTATTCTTCACTTCACACCACCAGAAACAACTCGGACCAGCCGCGTGACCTCTCTCTACGTTCACTTCAAATAGCTTTGACAACTCCGCTTCAACAACTCGGTAACACTCAATTCGATAACGTTTCGGCAGATTTTTATTTCATTATTTTGTTGTGTATTCATTGTTAATATTATGCGTTAGATTTCGGTTTGAATGTGTTGATTATTATATTTGTGTGTATGATGTTGGTTTCTATTTGCGTTACGTGTAAATCGGCTCAGATCTGCAGGTTCGACGTGATCCGTATGCCATGACTCTGCTAGATTTTTTTGCGATACATTGATGTAATTATTTTTTATTTGCATCTGCTTCTCTTTGTTGATTATTATCGCGCTAAAATTATATTCGAGCACATTGCGTATATTCAACTTGATTTGTTTGTCAACATCGTGTTACTTTACTTTTGTTTCATTTGTGATGATCGCATCTTGCATTAGCAATTGGTTGGTTATTTTCTATTGATTTATGTGCGACATTTTCAATTGGTCGCCATCACATTTTAATTCGAATTTGTATGCACTTTTGATAGTTTAGCATAATGATAATTCACATTTTCTTTTTGCTACTTTGCACTTCCGACACATGAGTTTTGCTTTTGTGATGTTATATTTTGCCGCGTTTAATTCATTTGCAATGACTGCACTTTGCGTTAGCAACTTGTAATTCGACTGATGTTGACATACAACGATTCAATTTTGTTACATTTAAATCGAATTTAAATTTTGAGTTTAGCAGGTTTGCATTGCACGTCCTTGCGTTACAAGAAACTCAATACGCGTCCTCGCGTTATGATATTTTGATTTGTGTGCTTTGTGCTTGTTTACCTTTCAATTCTATTGTGATGAATACACGCTTGTTGTGATTATATTGTATGAACATCATTTATCTTATTAGATTGCGATTCAAATAGTTTATGGCATTATGTTACGCCATCACATTAGAGTTCGCGTTATCACGCTAGTTGTCATGCCTCGCGATGCAATTAGCGACTTTGTGTTACGATTCTCACTTTTCATTTATTCTTCAAACCATTTCACCACCGATTCAAATAAATGTCAAACCATTTCCTAAATCATTTTAAAAGTTATGTGAATAAACACTCGATTAACATCGAGTTTTTTTTCTGGTTACTCGAAACATTTAAAACTTTTTCTTAATCAAACCCGATTGAAAAGCGAATGAGGGTTTATACTTTCCCTCTCCTCAAATGATTGAATGGTTGGTGTGCACCATATTTATATATATATTCTGTCATCTGAATAAAACATTTAAAACAAACTTGGTTGAAAAAGGAATGAGGGGTTTACACATTCCTGCTCCTCGAATAATCGAATGGCTGGTGCACACCATATTGCTCGAGTATTCGGCTTCCACTAATAATTTTCTAAAATAACTTAGACGAAAAAGGAACGGGGTTTACACTTTCTTGTTCCTCGAATAATCGAATGGTTGACGCACGCTTCATTGCTTGATTATTTGTTGTCCGACTAAAAACAATTCCAATCAATCAAACTTATTTTCCGCCTTAGCGCGATGTCAGAACGTTTTTACAAACGAAAGATGTTTCGTCCATTCTGAGACGATACAAACAACTATTTGTTCCTACCATGTGTAAGAAGTTAAAATCTTTCTGCTCGAATGTGATGAGAACGTAACTCTGTGAGATTCCAACTTATGTTGTTCATTCTGATTCGGCGTTAATGTTCACTACTCCGTGTTTTGGGTAGCAAGCAATGTTTTTCGCTCGAATTCGAACTAAGGATCCTTCATTAAAATTGACCAACCAATAAACATTTTCTACCTAGAATCACGTAGCCTTGAGTTATCCATCGCATTTAGAGATACGTAGGAGTGAGATTCAAAGTCTCATCAGACACCCTAATAAAAAACTTTTCTTAGTTATTTTCTCTTTTTTTCTCAAAATTTTAATAATAATAAAGAACACAAACATTTTTAAGCTAACATTCAATCGCAAATCTAACTAAATGGTTCCCGTTTAGTACAACAAATGTAAGGGGTGTTAATACCTTCCCATCGTATAATCGATTCCCGAACCCGATTTGGTTGCGATGACCATGTATTTTTCATGTAAAGGGTTTTATTTATATTCCCCATTTCCTTTTTTGGAATAAATAAAGTTCAGCGACGACTCTGTTTATCACCCTCGAGTGTGTGATACGTGTAGTGGTAAAATCATGACCACCGAGCTATTGGTTAGCTCAACGTCAATAAAACCAGAGTCGCCACTGCACTTTTATTGTTTACAAAGGAAAAGGGAAAAGTACGAACAAAATCCAAAGATAAGAAGTTTTCAAATCAAAACTAATAAAATGCCAGAGATTACATGTAAGGGGGTTGGTTACACATAAGGAAGGTATTAACACACAAAGTGTCCTAGGTACTCCTAGGGAGCCCTTTTTGTGTGCAAGTGTTTTAGTTGAAAAAGATGTTTGCTAAAAAAATAGAATGATGCGATGAGAAAAGAATTCATTTATTATAATTTTGTGTTTGACAAGACCTTCGGTATTATGCTTACGTACCAACATAAAAACGAGGGATCAAAACCTCGTAGTTCATGGTAAAAAATCTAAAGATGGATGGATTGATTTTAACAAAAACTTAAAGATCTTTTGTTATCAAAGGGAAAATACTCAACCAAACATCCACCGATAATGAGGGCTTTAACATTTGAGAGGGAGGTATCCAACTTGGATTCAATTAACAAGTATGCCACTAACCCCTAATAAATGGAAAGACTTATAATCAATATATCATGTAATGAGAGAATTATATCTCAACCAAAGATAACTCAAATCTAAATTCTCTCTTTTGAAAAGTTTAAAAGCAAAAGGCACAAAATGGCTAAAAGGATTAGATGAGGTTGTTAGTTCTTTTTGTCTTTTTGAAAATAAGGTCAATATGATTAAGTTCATTTACAAGTTTGATTTAAGAAAATGTTTTGAAAAATCAATGGCATAAGGCCAAGGTTTCTACTCATTAAAATAAGTCTAAGTTGAAAAGACAAGCAAATAAGGTTTTTAAAATGAGGGAGAGATTTTGAAATTAAAGAAGGTGAAGGGGATGAAGAGACTATCCTAGATAAAATTTAAAAGTTTAGAGATGAAAAAATCTAACCAGTGGGAAGCATCCACAAGACAAGAATGTCATATAGAAACCCATTTCCTTCAGACTTTTAAGCAAGCAACAAGCATAACCATCCAAGCAATTAATATGAAGACCAGTGGTATCAAATAAAGATAACCAAACATCCAATCAAGCACTCCAAAAGCAAACAATCTTCAATATCCTTTAGATGTATCATATGAAATATTCCTTGAAACAACTCAAAGAGAAAGCATCAGATAATCATAGTAAGATTAACAACTTAAGCATAAAGACAAAGTGAGTAGTAGATAAACCAAAGGAGAATCTCAAGGATTGTATCAAATGAATGGAGTTGGCCAAGAAAGGTCTCAAATAATGGCATTGGCCAAGTTTCCTTCAAAGCTCAAGGATGTTGTCTACTCTAAGTCCAAAGTATCAAGATCAAGTCACAGACAGAGGTCCAACAGTCCACCAATATATTTTTTAGGGTTTTTGTTTTTATTAAGTATTTTAAGGTCCTAAGACCACAAACAAGATAAAATCACAAGCACAAATATAATACAAGCACAAAATATGGCTCAAGTGAGCAAAGTGAAAATGACTGAAACATAAACAAATTGCATGAATGTAAATGGTAATGAATGATAATAAAGTGCATAAATTTAAATTGCATTAAAGTAAATAATATTAAAATAAAAACAATACAAAGAAATGTTAGTTAATGTTAGTGGAAGCATAAATTATTTAAGTCATTCTTTGGAAAACACTTAACCAAACACTCATAAACATAAAGATATGAACCTAGACATCATCCATGAGAAGGACTCCAACTTGGATAAATCAACAAGTATGCCACTAGCTCTCACAAATAGAGAAGAGGTAAAATCTTCACATAATACCATGAGGAATGGGAGACTTATAATCTCACTTACAAAAATGATATGCCTTTGGGACAAATTTAGCTTTATGTTAAGCAATCGTAATTGGACTTATGTAGAAGTCACAACTATCTGAGGCAAGGAAATAATAATATTGGTGTTAATACATGCTAGAGACAAGGTATGAAGACCAAGCTCCTAAATCACACCACAAAAAAAATAAGAGGGGATAAACCTATCTCAATCAAGCTTATATAGATTCATCTGACACAAGGTCATTGATGAATCAACTAACATTTGATTCTATGAGAAATCATTGGCCAGTGAGGGATTGGGGAAGAAGCAGATGAAGATAAAGAGATGAAGTAAAAAAGAATCCAAAATTGATAAAGGGATGAACTTCTTTTGATCAATACCATCCATTCATTTTTAGGGATGAAGTTCAAACTTCACCAACCCTCTAAATCCAATGGTATTGATCAAATTAATGTCCAATTTAACCAAGATCAAGGTCAAACAGAAGTTAAGTCAACACAAAGTCAAAACAAAAGCTCAAAAACATATTAAAACAATTAAACAATTTAAATTCAATTTTTAAATGAATAAAAATACATTTTAAAAGGGAAAACCCTCAAATCCCTTTAAATCACCAAAGAAATGGCCAAGGGATTTAACATAGGTCAAACAAGGTCAAAGGACCTTTGACTATTTTTTTTTTGGCATTTTTGAAAAGTGTAAGACCCCAATTTTGACCCTAAGATCCCTCATGCAATTTCATCATAAGCATTAGCATTGGGATCATACCTTGGCATCCTTATTACCCCTCTTTCATTGGGTTTGTTTTGGGAGAGATCACCAAGCACCATGTGATTGTATCATACTTGCATTTTATCATGTTACTAACCAAAATACCAAAAAATATGTCTTTGTATTTGCCTAACTCTTTTGTAGGTAGGGCATGATCTCCATTGAACTATCAAGTTTATATCTAGGGTTTGAGACCCTCATGACAAAGAGAAAAACCATGAATTGATACAAGGATGGTCACAGGCATCATATATGAGTCCCAATGATTCCTAGATGTTATATTGATCAAGTTTTCTTCAAGACTTTGAGGGTGATTTGCCTTGGAAACCCTAGTTTGACTAGGTATCTTGAGTAACTTCTCCAACAAGCTATCTCACCAATTGATCAAATTTCTTAAGGGACACTTCAAAATTCATCATATTATGCATATATGATATACCATGAGCCTATAAAGTCAAGAGAATTGAAGATTAGCAAGTTGGTTGATGGTGGTTGGCCAGATGAATTCATCTAATCAAAACTGGGTCTCCCTAGACCCTATCTCCTACAATTTTCACCATATGAAAATTGTTCCAAGATAAAAGTTACTGTAGATGACATTCCAAACAACTTTCATGTTGAGACCTAGAGCTAGTTTTTCTTATAAAATCATTTTCTATGTTGAAACATTATAGGTCATTTTGTCTAAACCCTAATTTGAAAGTCAACTTCCCAAGGCCATAACTTGCTCAATTTTTATGAGATGAAAGATTTCCAAGTTTCACAATCAAATTCAAGATGTATACTTCAACTTTTATGTTTGGAGTGAGAGCTAATTCAACTTTTATGAGCATGTGATATGAGGCTACATTATAGGTCACTTTTGACCTATACCATTGAACAAGTGATTTTTCCAAACTTCAAAAATGCATAACTCTATCATTTCAAATCCAAATGACATGAAATTTGTGACCATTTTTAAGTTCTTTGAAATATCTACAACTTTGATGAAGACACTTTTCTCATTTGAAGCTCACATAAAAAGTTAAGCAAGGTGGAATATTGAGATATATGGCTTGACACTTAGAAAAAATTTCAACATGTTGAAATTTCCAAACTTCCACCTCAAAATTAGTCATGATACAAGCTTCAAATGGAAATATGTTGAACATGAAAGTTGTTTCTCTTGATCTAACCTTTCCAAAAAGTCCAAGTTCATCCATTTTGGACAAGAATTGAATAGGCTGTGCATGGCTTGAACATTGCATCATCATTTGGCAAAGATCAAACTTCAAGTTTCCATATACACTTGCCTTGCAATCCAAGTTGATTTCAGACTCTCTCACACTCATTTGTGGACCTAAAGAAATGATCTCATGGGCCTGTACACGCCCATGCACCCATGCATCACTCATTGCCAATTTTGGAAAGTCATTTGGAAGGTGCAATTATCACTTGATCCAGCTATAAATAGAGCACCATATGCTCAGAATTAAACACACATTCGCGCCAGCTTTGATCCTAGACCCCTAACCCTTCCATTTGAGAGGATAATCCTGAGAATTTCGTCTTGAAATTGAGTTTGAATCTCATTGTTTTGAGATTCAAAACTCCAGGGATCCAAGACCTTTTGTGCATTTCATTCTACTTCTGCAAGCATTCTGAGTGAGATCAAGCACGAGCCAAGGCAAGAACAGTTGAATCCAGACCTGCATTGAAGGTATTTTCCAGAAAATTTCATCTCTTCGATTCTCTCTCAACCTTGCTCAATTCTCTTGATTCTTTGGTTGTCTAAAGTCCTACCAATGTAGGCAAGAAGATTGAGTTGCTTAGAGGTCAAATTGAAGCAACTCAGTTGACATGCCTCAAAATTCAACTCCTCATATCTTTCTATATGTGAGGAGTTAGTTATAATTGAGGTCAGATTCGTGCTCTACGTCATTTTTTCTTTCAGATCATGTCCTCCTTTTTCATATTTTTGATGGTGATGAGTGAACCAGTCCGGTCAGGGTCACCGGAGAAGATGACCGGTCTTTGGACGCCGGTGATGTGTTGGCACGGTTCAAAGCCTTTGATCTCTTTTAAATTATTTTAATCTCGTGCGTTGCTTTTAATTATCATGCATGTGCCGCGTTGACTCAAGTCCACCATGAAACACGCGCTGGTGGCCGCTTGATCCGCCACCTCAATTAATGAGGGAGATCAAGTGGTTCACATTTTTTCTAATTATTTGAATTTCATTTTAATTGCTTTATTTTCATTAATTCATATTAATTTTAATATTGATCCAAAAAATATGAGAGTTTCAACAAAAAAATTCAAATAATTTCCTCTTTCATATTCTGAATTAAAATTATTTTTTGGATCATTATTAATATTTTTCATGATATACTGGATTTTTTATTTGTTTTTAATTGTTTAAAAATACTTTTAAGTCTTTAAAAATTCTGAAATTTTTTCTCCAAGGTCCTTTGACCTTGTTTGACCTATGATAAATCTCATGGCCATTTACTTGGTGTTTTGATGAGGTTTTAGGAATTTGACAAACCATATTTAATTTAAATGTATTATTTTAGTATTTTTAATTTGAATAAATGCCAAATAATTTTGTTGACTAATTGTGATGACTAGTTTGTGTTTGACTCTTGTTGTTGGGCCTTGGTCAAGATTGATTTGACTTTGTCAAGTTAATATCATTGGATTTAGGGGATTGATGGAATGTACATTCCATCTCCCAAAATGAATGGATGATATTAATTTGGTAAAAGTCCTCCTTTGACCAATTTGAGTTTTCATCTATTCCCCTCCCACTTCATCTCATTCTCTTTCTTTATGCATTCATCTCATTTGGCCTATGATATCTCAAAGTCCTAAAGTTAGTTGATTGAAAAATTAACATGAGTATGGATGAGATTAGACCACACGTTTTGCATATTCTTTTTGTGTGTGGTATGTTTCATGAGCATAGTCCATAATACTATGTCTCTAACATGCATTAACACCAAAATTCTATTTCCCGGCCTCAAATAGTTGTGACTTCTATATAAGTCCAATTACGATTGCTTAACATAGCGCTAAATTTGTGACATAAAAGGCATAAGATTCTAGTTAGTGAGATTGTAAGTCTCCCCTCTTTCATGGTATTATGTGGAAACTTGGCATTTTTTCCTTCCTTTGGAAGATGTCTTGGCTCAAGCATTCATGCTTGTGATAAGTGGGTTGAATGTTCTCCAAAGAATGTCTTAAAATGAAAAGCAAAAGCAAAACAATACTAACTTCTAACCTATTAACAACTAACTTTTAATTCCAAGCCATTTACTTTAATGTCATTTAATTTTATCTTTTATACATTTGCCATTGTTCATATCATTCTAATTGTTTATGTTAATGCAATTTTCACTTTGTCCACTTGGACCATATTGTGTGATATATTTTGTTTGTGTATACTTTGCTTGTTTGTGTGGTCTTTGACCATTAATTTACATAATAACAACAAAAACCCTAAAAAACTTTTGTGTGGACTGTTGGCTTGATCTTGGACAAATGGACTTAGAATTTAGGCAACATTCCTATGCTAAAGGACTTGGCTAATGCCAACTTATTGAGAAACCAAGTGCTTGCAATTTGAAACTTTATCTGATATATCATTCAAGATCCCTCTGACTTCATCTGCAACATGATCATTGTGAAGCTGTTATTTTGAACCTGTGACTTGTGGAATTCATCTGTTACATGGGCTATTTTGAAGAAGATCATGGAATGGATAAGCTTGGATATGGATATCTTTATTTAATGTCTTGCTCTTCAAGATAATATAATTGTGCATTTGTGTGTTGCTTGATTCTAAAAGCCCAAGAGAATTATGGGTTTCTATTGACATTCTTGTCTATTGAATTGCTAGATATTTCCAACTCTTAACTTTTAATTTTGTGCATAAGATTAGTCTCTTCATCTTCTCCCCATTTCTTTAATTTCAAAATCTCTCCCTCCCTTTTCAAAAATCTTCTTTGTTTGAACTTATTTTGTTCTAAACCCTGACCACTTTGCAAAAAAGATAGAAACTTTGGCCTTATGCCATTGCATTTTCAAACTTCTTTTCTTAAAACAAACTTGTAAATAAACTTAACTATACTTGACTTAAACTTTCAAAAAAGCCAAAAAGAACTAACTCATTCAAACTTTTTCTTGGGCCTTTTTGCCTTTCAAACCTAATTTTTGTTAAAAGCAATGCATCCACTTTGAAATTTGTATCACGAACTACGAGGTTTTGATCCCTCATTTTTATGTTGGTACGTAGGCATAAGTCCGAAGGGCTTTCCAAACACAAAAATATAATTAATGAATTCCTTTCTCATCCCCCCATTCTATTTTGTTTGTAAATATCATTTTGTACCAAATACATATGCACACAAAAAAGGTTCCCTAGGAGTACCTAGGACACTTTGGATGCTAACACCTTCCCACTGTGTAACCAACCCCCTTACATGTAATCTCTGACATTTTATTAGTTTTGATTTGAAAACTTCTTACTTTTTGGGTTTTGTTCATACTTTTTCCCTTTTCCCTTGGAAACAATAAAAGCGCGGTGGCGACTCTTGTTATTTGATCTCTAGCTTATCCATAGCTTAAATGATCATGAATTTACCGCTACAAAAAGTCAGAAGTATTTAAAATCAATTAAAAATAAATCAAATCATTAAATTCACTAAAAATATCAAACTTAATCCAAAAAATGATTTTAATTCAGAAAATGGGAGAGGAAATTATTTGTGAAATTTTAGTGAAAGTCCCATATTTTTTGGATTAAAATTGAAATTATAATGAATTTAACAAGAAAATGGTATTTAAAATATTAATTAGAAAAAAAGAATTCATCAGAAAAAATTAGGGCCATCAGATCTCCCTCATTAATTGAGGTGGCATATCTGATGGTCAAGCGTGTGTCATCCATGCTGCACCTCAGTCAACGCGCTTGAACAAGTGGTAATCAAGATCAAAGGCTGAGATTATAACATGGCAACCAGATCAGATGGCCTGGATTGAACCAGCGCATCGCCGGATCCCTAGCTCCGGTCATCTTCTCCGACCATGTCACCATACTAGTCAGGACCAAAGCATCACCAAAATTAATGGATCATATACCATTTTGAAGAGAAAATCGTGAGGATCTCGAATCTTATCTCCAATTTCTCCAACTCTCACTCTATAAAAAGATATGTGGAGTTGAAAATTGAGGTTCCATAATTGAGTTGCTTCGGTTCAACCTCAAAGCAGCTCAATCTTATTGCCTACATTGGTAGGACTTTAGCCAAGCAAAAATGTTGAGAAATAAGTGAGAATCGAAGAAGGAAAGTTTGAGAAATTTCACCTTCGGGTGATGAATTCTGAGCTAGATCTCGATGCAATTACACTTGGCATTGCTTCCTCTTGCTTGTTGGAGACGATTGAGATGGAAAAGGATGTGAACCCATGGAGTTCTAGTTCACAAACAGAATTTGACCTAGAAACTCGATTTCAAAGAAATCTTCAAGGTGTTATTTCAATGGTGGTTATGGGATTGCTGAGCAAAGCTTGGGAAACGGTCCTCCAATTCTAAGGCAATGGCAATGTATTTATAAGCTCATGAGTTCATTTCCACACCATTTGAAATTTTGGCCAAATTTAGCAAGTCTGTGTGCATGGGTGCATGGGCATATCCTTAGGCCCAAATGATGATTGCAATAAGTCCAAATTTGTGCATAATTGATGTTGAGATCATAGCATAGAACCATGCAAAGGTGTTTGAGAATTGAGTTCAAAAGTTGCCAAAACAAGTCATCCAAAGGAACCGTGTGTAAGTCCCTCAATTTTGATCCAAATAGAATGATCTTGGACTCTTTGGAAAGCTAGTATGATGAGGAAAAACTTTGATGTTGGAACTTTTTCCATTTGAAGCTTGGAACTTAATGAATTATGACCTTGAAGTTGGAGGAATCAAACATACTTGAAAATTTTCTAAGTTAAAAGTCAAATGACCCCTTTTCCCACCTTGAATAACTTTTTCTATGAGCTTCAAATGACTTTGCTAGACTCCAATAACCACTTTTTTTGTCCAAGTTTTTAAGTTAAGTATTATAGAAACGAAAAGAATGAATGAAAAGCTAACCCAAGATGTGTGCCTCGAGAGCAATCATTCAAGGATTCAAGGAATGTGAGACTCTAAGGACCCATTTCTTTCGGGTTTATTTAAGAAAAAGGTTTGCACTAAACTTAATCGGGAGAAAAAATTTGAATCGGGATGAAAACGATTTAATCAGGTTTAGAGAAAAATACTTGGTTTTGGACCAAGATTTTAGAATAAAGTCATAATTATTTATTCTATTATTTAATCAATATCATTATATATTTATTTGTTTTATTTTGCAATAAATAAATAACAATTAACCAAATAATAAAATAAATGATGAAAATAATTTTAAAAACTATAACTAGTTATATTTGTTTATTTAATCTTAATAAACATTTATTTAGTTGATTAATAATAATCAAATAAATAAATAATTAAAAGAAATTAAATAAATAAACAAAAAAGAAAAAAATGGATTTTTTTCCGAGTTATATTATTATTATTATTATTATTATTATTATTATCACTTAATCAATAATTAATAGTCAAAACAATAGAATATAAATGATAAATAAAACTTAAATAAAAGAACAAAATAATAAGTAAAATTATAATTGGCCCAATGACCCAATATAAGACAAAATGTAGTAAAGTAGGGGGTGTGTGAAGAGTAAGCTCGGTCAAGGCCCAAAGGGAGAGAAGCCCAGTTAGAGGGTCAATTATTGATTATCATCTTGGCCATACGATGAGACTACGTGGAGTAGTCAACACGATCACACGGTCAAGGGAGGGATCATACGCATGTTCGTTGTACACCTATTACATGGGGTCCGCTAGCTTAACAGTCATGCATGGGAGATAAGTGACAATTAACCCAACACTTGTCTCAACCAAAATGAAACATCATAAGCGCTTAAAACAAATAAAAAATGAGATTGAGGGTTTAATTTGTAACCTCTGAATCTCTCTTTTCATTTTTTCCTCACCTGTCTTCTCTCTACTCTATAATTTCTAGTTTTCGATCATCACATTCGTCTCACCTTGTTAGAGAGAGGCGGCGGGCGACGCCACTGTCCTCTCTGACGGTCAACTACCATCGATTAAAAAACCTAACACACAAACCCCCCATTTATTTTAGCCTCCTTTTCCGAATCGGACCTTAATTTTACCAAAATCCCAACCAAACAGTGAGATCGAAACTTACAAAAACCCTTGTTGGTGTAAGCCCTAGAGGCCAATACTTTTGGTACTTGTATCAAATTATTTATTAATAATAAAAATCTTTTTCTTTATTATGTTTTTTTAATAAAGTCCCTAGAATAGCTAGTCCGTTTAATGTATCAAGTGTGACTTAATCATGAGATCCCATTAAACATAAGGACACTATTCTTAAAGTATCCATAGTCGAGCTTTGTTGTGAAGTGGGATAACATTAAAGCATTAAGACTATTATGTATATAGACTGATGATCACATCTCATGGATCATGGATAAGGAGTTATCAAGTCTTAAACATAAGTATGAATATTGAGAGTAATATTTATACTGGATTGACCCGCAATGAGAATACTATATAGAATGTTATGCTAAGTGTCATAAGTTATTCTCATGGTGATAATGGTGTATACCACCCTTTGACCTGAAACCACTATGTACCCTAGATGTAGAGTCGAGTGCCTTATTGCTGATCAAACATTGTCCGTAATTGGATGACCATAAAGACAGTTGATGGATACTCCACGAAGCATGTTGAGGGACATGAGTGACCTAGATGGAATTTGCCCATCCTGCATAACAGGATAAATGTCTACAGGCCCAATATTGAACTGGACAAGGATGACACGGTTTATGCCTTGTGTTCAATATAGACATAAGGGCAAAAGGATAATTATACACATAAGTATTATCACAAAAGGATTTGCCAGATCAAATGACATTTTCGTGTCTAGGGTAGTAGTGATGTGTTGCTAGATATCGCTCACTGTTTATTATGTTAAATACGTGATTTAATATAATTGCTAATGTCGCAAATGAAGGAGAATTGCCATCCAAGGCGCAGCGGAATTTAAAAATTTCTCCATTTAGTGATCCTTACAAACGGGCATGATCAGTGATAGAATCGTTACCTTTTGTGGCGATTCAAACCTTTGGTGCAGATCCCTTATTACGAATAAAACCTTGGATACAAATCCACGGAGCGATCACGAATGTTGAACGATGACAACGTCTCTACTCAGTCCACACGAACGGGTTCCTTCAATCGCAGTGCTAGCTGTTATGAATGAAGGCTTTGAGTGAGAGAAAGAGAGATACGAAATTCTAACTCTTCAGTTGTGTTGTATTCCCATACAATGCTTCTGCACAAGAGTTCTATTTATAGAACCACTTGCGTGGGCTTCAATCCAAAAAGCCCACTTAAGTGCATTTTGCCCATATCTCATAATATGCCAAAATCACTTAAGTATTTGGTACCTTACCATATTTCATATTCTACTTAAGGGCACCATACATTACGGTATTCCTTAATTATTCTATCTCTCATCAATCCGTCCTTTGTGTGTGACCCTGTAGGTTTTCGCGGCGTTGGCAATTATATTAAATCACGCATTTAACATAATAAACAGTGAGCGGTATCTAGCAACACATCACTGCTACCCAAGACACGAAAATGTCATGTGATCTGACAAAACCTCCTGTGATAATGATTATGTGTATAATTACCCCTTTACCCTTATGTCTATATTGAACACAAGGTATAGACCGTGTCACCCTTGTCCAGTTCAATATTGGGCCCATAGACATTTATCTTGTTACGCAGGATGGGCAAATTCCATCTAGGACATTCATGTCCCTCAGCATGCTTTGTGGAGTACCCATCAACTGTCTTTATGGTTATCCAGTTACGGACAATGTTGGATCAGCAATAAAGCACTCGACTCTACATCTAGGATCCATAGTTGTTTCAGGTCGAAGAGTGGTATACACTATTATCACCATGAGAATAACTTATGACACTTTGCATAACTTTCTATATAGTATTCTCATAGCGGGTCAATCCGGTATAAATATTACTCCTAATATTCATACCTATGTTTAAGACTTGATAACTCTTTATCCATGATCCATGAGATGTGATCATCAGTCTACAAACATAATAGTCTTAATGCTTTAATGTTATCCCACTTCACACTAAAGCTCGACTACGGATACTTTAAGAATAGTGTCCTTATGTTTAATGTGCTCTCATGATTAAGTCACACTTAATACATTAAACAGACTATCTATTCCAGGGACTTTATTAATCAACCATAATAAAGAAAATGCCTTTTATTATTAATAAATAATTCGATACAAGTACCAAAAGTATTGGCCTCTAGGGCTTACACCAACAGCGAAAACCTACAGGGTCACACACAAAAGGACGGATTGATGAGAGATAGAGTAACAAAGGAACACCGTAAGGTACAGTGCACTTAAGTGAATTGTAGAACATCGTAAGGTACAGTGTACTTAAGTAGAATACAAAGTATGGTAAGGTACCACACGCTTAAGTGATTTTGGCAAATCATAAGATATGGGCCACATACACTTAAGTGAGCTTTTTAGCTTGCAGCCCACATAAATGGTTCTATAAATAGAACCCTTGTGCATAAGCATTGGTGTAGTTGTAATTGTGTTTCTCTCTATCTCTCTCACTTAAAGCCTTCATTCGTAGCAGCTAGCACTGAGATTGAAGGAATTCGTTCGTGTGGACTGAGTAGAGGCGTTGTCACCATTCAATGTTCGTGATCTCTCCATAGATTTGCATCAAAGGTTTCAATCGCCACAAGAGGTAATGACTCTATCACTGATCATGCCCATTCGTAAGGATCACTAAAGGATAAATTTTTAAATTCTGATGCATTTTGGATCGCGGTTATCCTTCAGTGGCATCAGAGCCACTTACGAAACGATGCATCTGATAGCTGTTTATTTTCTATATTTTCTGTATTAATACGGTTAAAAGACAGAATGAAACAAAGAATAAACGAGTCATTAAATTTGGCATCATGTGTGTATGATCTGGATGATTGATGTTGACTATGCTTCGGAATCCGATGTTAGTATGGTGAAGCAGCGATACATCGATCGTCCATAGGTTACGCAATTGAGATCGATAAAGTTATATATATGATATAAGTAATTCTGATGCAAAATACGGTATATATGATATATTGTTTCTGTTTCGTTCATTCAAACACTTAATGGTTGTTTTCCATTGAGCGATCAATGGTCATTTGCTTTTTGATCCGACATTAGTATGGTGAAGCAATGATGTGTTGATCAATCATACTGAATTAACAATCGAAGTGTGTTTGACGGTCTGAAATTGGTGCATTAGGGTTCATGACGGTACAAGGGTTGTGCTGTCAAAGAGTTATACGATTAGGGTTGTGACTGCGCAAGAGTTGTGCTTTACAGTATCAAGTGTTGATGCGAAAATCGACGTCGATTTCAAATGAATTGTTCATTAAAATTTTGCGTTGGGCAGCGGAACCCCCGACTAGCTCTGCATAATGTGATCAGTCGCCGAAATTTAATTTGGTTTATTTAATTAAAAAAATTTAAAATAATAATAATGTGTTTATTATTATTGTCTTATGGTGATCATTTATGGCCTTAGTTTTCCTTTATTTTGTTTTGGGATTTTAAAATACGACATGCGTGTCGTGCCTCTCTTAATGTAACTTCTTTTCTCATCTCACTCCCTCGTATGTAAAACGAGTTTCTTTTATGTAATGTAATGTTATGAAGAAAGAGAAGAATACAATATCAAAGGAGGACAACCTTTAAGATCTTGCTTGGAGAAGCTTAGATCGTTATTAGGTTAGCTTAGGTTCTCTCATTGGCTTGGGAGAACAATTGCGCTAGGGGCCATAACTGTTTCATTGTGAATGTATGTTGATGCATGTGAGAGACGATTTATATGATAAATAAGTCGGTGAGATCAGAATAATTGCAAGTTACCTCAAATTAAATATTAAGTTTATGCTTTCCAAGTTTTAGCACTCATCAAGACTAGTATCGAATAATGTAGGTTTCGCCTACGCGAGGTGCATATTCTATATTAGTAAGGTACGATGGGATAATTGTAATATCCAATTGCTAAAACAATGGGTCAAACTTAACTAAACAAATTATAATAAGATTATATATGTTTAGAAGCAAGAGTTGGAAATGATCCATGTGATGGATTGAAATAAGGAGTTATTCACCCAACTAAAATATTCGAGAGTTGTATTAGATACAATTGGAAGGAGTTCCTACCTAAATAACCTAGTTTTGTGTAATCCGCCTACGCGGACTTAAAACAAAGTGAAATGTGGATCTTGACCCACTAGAAAATCTTCCAACGGGATTTTCCGAATCAAATGGTGAGGTTCATTTGTTTTGAGTAAAATAGTGGGAGCATATTTAATTAATGGCCTAATTAAATATGTTATTGATACTTATATTTTCATTATTTTCATGTAGATTACCATGACAACAAACACCTCTAACAACATTTTACGATCAATCCTTGATAAGGAAAATTTGTTTGGGACAAATTTTATGGATTGGCACCGAAATCCGAGGATTATCCTCAAACATGATAGAAAGTTGTATGTCTTGGAGAAACCTGTTCCTGAAGAGGAACCTCCTAGTTCTGCACCTAAGGAAGAAAGAGATGCTTATAATAAGCATGTCGATGATGCCAATAAAATTGTTTGCCTCATGCTAGCTACCATGAACTTAGAGTTGCAAAAGCAACATGAGAACATGGCAACGTTCGATATGATCGACAATCTAAAGATGCTCTATCAATAGCAAGCAAGGCATGAAAGGTTTGAAGTTTCAAAAGCCCTTTTTCAAGGCAAGTTAGCTGAAGGAGCCCCTGTAGGTCCCCATGTGCTCAAGATGATTGGGTATGTGGAGAACCTTAAGAGGTTGGGTTTTCCCCTCAGAAAGAAACTTGCGACTGATTTGATCTTGCAATCGTTGCCAAATAGATTTAGTCAATTTGTCCTTAATTTCAATATGAATGATATGGACAAATCTCTTCCTGAACAGCTAGCCATGTTAAGAATTTTTGAGCAGAATCTGAAGTCAAAAGGGAAGTTCATTCTGATGATCGAAAATGGAAAGAGATGGAACAAAAGATCCACCAAGCAGGGTGATAAAGGGAAAGACAAGGAAGTTGCCAAACCCAAATCCACTGCTCCTGCTTTGAAGCCTAGTGGAGGCATAACAAAGGAAAACACCTGCTTCCTTTGCGGTAAGACCGGACACTGGAAGAGAAACTGCCCAAAGTACCTGGAAGATAAGAAGAATGGAGTAGAGACTTCAACTTCAGGTATTTTTGTTATTGAAATTAATTTATCTACTTATGCATCATGGGTATTAGATATTGGATGCGGTTCTCACATTTGTACCAATGTGCAGGGGTAAAAAGGAGTAGAGATTTGGCAAAAGGTGAAGTTGACCTACGAGTTGGCAATGGATCAAAGGTTGTTGCTTTAGCCGTAGGAACTTATGTATTGAATTTACCTAGTGGTTTAATAATTCAGTTAGAGAACTGTTATTATGTACCTGCAATTAGCAGGAATATTATTTCCGTTTCTTGTTTAGAAAAGTTTGGTTTTTCATTTATAATAAAGAACAATTGTTGCTCCATTTATTTGAATGATATATTCTATGCTACTGCACAAATGAACAATGAACTATATGTCCTTGATCCTGAAATGCCTATTTATAACATTAATACTAAAAGGATGAAACCTAATTAGTTAAATCCAACTTACCTTTGGCATTGTCGATTAGGCCACATAAATGAGAAACACATTCCCAAACTCCATAAAGATGGACGCTTGGACTCTTTTGAATCATATGAGACATGCAGGTCTTGTTTAATTGGAAAGATGACAAAGTCTCTATTCACAAGAAAAGGTGAAAGAGCTAATGATCGTTTGACCCTCATACATACTGATGTATGTGGACCACTGAACATACCAGCCATAAGAGGTTTTTAGTACTTCATCATATTTACTGATGATTTCAGTAGATATGGTTATGTGTATTTAATGAAATACAAATCACGGTCCTTTGAAAAGTTCAAGGAATTCAAGAATGAAGTACAAAACCAACTAGGTAAGAATATTAAAACTCTTCGATCAGATCGAGGTGATGAGTATTTAAGCCTAGAGTTTGATGACCATCTGAAAGAGTGTGGGATCCTATCCCAACTTACTCCTCCTGGAACACCCCAATGGAACAGTGTATCTGAGAGAAGAAATCGAACCTTGTTAGACATGGTCCGATCCATGATGAGTCACGTCGATCTTCCAAACTCCTTTTGGGGACATGCATTATTGACAACAGCTTACACACTTAACCGTGTTCCATCCAAAAAGGTTGAAAAGACACCATATGAGATATGGAGTGGTAAGAAACCACATATGTCTTACATGAAGATTTGGGGTTGCGAAGTTTCTGTGAAACGACAAATTTCAACTAAGCTTGAGCCCAAATCTGACAAATGCTTATTTGTAGGGTATCCTAAAGAAACAAGAGGGTATTACTTCTACAATCCTTCTGAGGGCAAAGTGTTTGTCGCTCGAACTGGAGTTTTCCTATAAAAGGATTTTATTTCCAAAGGAATCAGTGGGAGGAAAGTAGAACTTGAAGAAATTCAAGAATCACAAAGCATTGATACACCTATGGAGGAATTAGAGCAGGAAACACAAGTAGTTGTGGAAGAGCAACCTGCTCAAGTAGAACAAGACCAACATAAGTCAAGCAGGATACATAACCTACCTGAGAGATATGGATATCTCATAACTGATCAAGGTGATGTATTACTTATGGATCAAGATGATGTATTACTCATGGATCAAGATGAGCCAGTGACCTACCAAGAGGCCATAATTGGTCTCGAGTTTGAGAAGTGGCTAGAAGCCATGAAGTCTGAAATGGACTCCATGTACACAAACCAGTTTTAGACCTTGGTAGAGCCTGTTGTAGGAGTTAACCCTATAGGATGCAAGTGGGTCTTCAAAAAGAAGACTGACATGGATGGTAAGGTACATACCTATAAGGCAAGGCTGGTTGCAAAAGGATATAAACAAATTCATGGGGTTGACTATGATGAAACCTTTTCACCATTTGTAATGCTTAAATCTGTTCAAATTTTACTTGCTATCGCTGCATATCATGATTATGAAATATGGTAGATGGATGTCAAAACTGCTTTCCTTAATGGGAATCTTCTTGAGGATGTGTACATGATACAACCTGAAGGATTTGACATACCATAAGAAGCCCAAAAGTTATGTAAGTTACAAAGATCAATCTATGCATTGAAGCAAGCTTCTAGAAGTTGGAATCTTCGTTTTGATGAAACAGTAAAACAATATGGATTCATCAAGAATGAAGATGAGCCTTGTGTCTACAAGAAGGTTAGTGGGAGCATGATTGTCTTCCTGGTATTATATGTAGATGATATATTACTCATTGGAAACGATGTCCCTACCCTACCACAAGTAAAGTCTTGGTTGGGGAAATGCTTTTCTATGAAGGACATAGGCGAAGCAACCTATATATTAGGAATCAGGATCTATATAGATAGATCACATAAACTATTTGGCCTAAGTCAAAGAACATACATAGACAAAGTGCTGAGATGCTTTAATATGCATGATTCCAATAAAGGATTCATACCTATGCAATATGACACGTGTCTATCAAAAACACAATCCTCTTCAACTAAGGAAGAAAGGGATCACATGAATAAGATTCCATATGCATCTGCAATAGGATCTATCATGTATGCCATGTTATGTACTCAACCAGATGTCTCGTATGCTTTAAGTGCAACGAGTAGGTACCAATCTAATCCCGATGATGCTTATTGGATAGATATCAAGAATATCCTTAAGTATTTGAGAAGGAATAAGGACTCATTCTTGATATATGGAGGTCAGGAAGAGCTTGTTGTAATTGGATACACCAATGCTAGCTTCCAGACATATAAGGATGACTTTAGATTACAATTTGGTTATGTGTTTTGCTTAAACGGTGACGTTGTGAGCTGGAAAAGTTCAAAGCAAGATACAATTGTTGATTCTACAACTAAGGTCGAGTATATTGTTGCCTCAAGTGCAACAAAGGAAGTTGTATGGATCAAAAAGTTCATTAGTGAACTTGGCATAGTTCCTTTCATTGTGGATCTCATTGATCTCTATTGTGATAACAATGGTGCTATCCCACAAGCTAAGGAGCCTAGATCTCATCAACGATCCAAACACATACTTAGGCGCTATCACCTCATTCGAGAGATAATAGATAAAGGAGATGTAAAAATATGCAGAGTACCTACACTTGACAATATTGCTGACCCACTGACAAAGCCTCTTGCGCAGCAGAAGCATGATGGCCATACTAGATCTATGGGCATTAGGGGTATGCCTGATTGGCTCTAATGCTAGTGGGAGATTGTTGGTGTAAGCCCTATAGGCCAATAATTTTGGTACTTGTATCGAATTATTTATTAATAATAAAAGGCTTTTTATTTATTATGTTTGTTTAATAAAGTCCCTAGAATAGCTAGTCCGTTTAATGTATCAAGTGTAACTTAATCATGAGATCCCATTAAACATAAGGACAATATTCTTAAAGTATCCGTAGTCGAGCTTTATTGTGAAGTGGGATAACATTAAAGCATTAAGACTATTATATATATAGACTGATGATCACATCTCATGGATCATGGATAAGGAGTTATCAAGTCTTAAACATAAGTATGAATATTGAGAGTAATATTTATACTGGATTTACCCGCTATAAGAATACTATATAGAATGTTATGCTAAGTGTCATAAGTTATTCTCATGGTGATAATGGTGTATATCACCCTTTGACCTGAAACCACTATGTACCCTAGATGTAGAGTCGAGTGTCTTATTACTGATCAAACATTGTCCATAACTGGATGACCATAAAGACAATTGGTGGGTACTCCACGAAGCATGTTGAGGGACATGAGTGACCTAGATGAAATTTACCCATCCTGCGTAACAGGATAAATGTCTACGAATCAATATTGAACTGGACAAGGATGACACGGTCTATACCTTGTGTTTAATATAGACATAAGGGCAAAATGGTAATTATACACATAAGTATTATCACAAAAGGATTTGTCAGATCATATGACATTTTCGTGTCTTGGATAGCAGTGATGTGTTACTAGATACTGCTCACTGTTTATTATGTTAAATGTGTGATTTAATATAATTGCTAATGTCGCGAAAACCTACAGGGTCACACACAAAAGGACGGATTGATGAGAGATAGAGTAACTAAGGAACACCGTAAGGTATGGTGCACTTAAGTGAATTGTAGAACATCGTAGGGTACGGTGTACTTAAGTAGAATACGAAATATGGTATGGTACCACACGCTTAAGTGATTTTGGCATATCATAAGATATAGGCCACATACACTTAAGTGGGATTTTTATAATGCAACCCACGCAAATGGTTCTATAAATAGAACCCTTGTGCAGAAGCATTGGTGCAGTTGTAATTTTGTTTCTCTCTCTCTCTCTCACTCAAAGCCTTCATTCGTAGCAGCTAGCACTGAGATTGAAGGAATTCGTTTGTGTGAACCGAGTATAGGCGTTGTCATCATTCAAAGTGCGTGATCATTCTGTAGATCTGCATCAAAGGTTTTAATCACCACAAGAGGTAACGATTCTATCACTAATCATGCTCATTCGCAAGGATCACTAAATGAGAAAATTTTAAATTCCGCTGCATTGTGGATCGCGCTTCTCCTTCAACCCTAACCTCACAACAGTCCAAAACACAACATAATTCACTAAAAACTCAACCACTATCCACGATTCAAACATTAAACAAGCACAAAAGTATTTTAAACAAACCAAATCAACATCTGAACTCAAGCATTAAAGGTTTTCTTCAAAGATGTACAAGGCGACAAATATTTAAGTGCAGTGGAGTTAAAAAAAGAAGGAGGACTACCAAAACTTTAGGTGACAATCTTCTTATCCTCGCTCTTGTGTTCTTCGTGTTCTATTTGGTTCCTCCTCTTCTCCAATTTCTTTACTATTGTTGTTTGTGTGTTGTTAGAGGTTAAGCTCTCCAATCTCTGATTTTCAGTGTGAAAATCAGAATTGAGATAGAATATTAATTGAGCTTTAGTGATAGGTATCTGTTAGGGTTTCTGTAGACATTTTTTATGGAGTTTCTTTGTAGTTTTTCCAGTATCTTTATGAATGAAGAATGGTAGTGCATTTATAGGGAATGAAATACGTGTGAGAAATCCTGATATTTTCTTGTTTACTCGTATGAAATTTATTGCGAAAATGATGAGTTGTGATTTTTCTGCAAAGTAATATGGTAAGGATTCATTCCCAATCCTTGAGTTTGTGGGATTTTATGTGTAATTGGATGAAATGAATTTCTGCTGCTGAAATGCTTTTTGTGTGTCTTCTTGGTGTGTATTCATTTTGATTTTCCATTTTGCATGGTCCCCTTTGCCATATATGCTATGTTGCAGCTTCTAATTTGCAATGTTTATTGGTGTCATTTTGTAAAACATGTATGTATGTGTGATTGTTTAAGAGAGTCCCTCTTGGTTCATTCTCTATGTATATTGACTATTAACCATTGATGTTATTTAATTTATGTTGTATGATGCTCATGGCATGTTCATATTTTTTGCTAAGGCATATATGAGGCATGGAGATGGTATGGAAATAACATGATAATGATGAGAAAATAAGTTGTGCGATGAATCCTAGAAGGATCAAAATTTGTACTATGATTTCCTTTTTTTTGTAATAAACTTGAACGTATCATAAATAAAAAAATGATGTATGTAACACCCCGATAAAATATGATAATTATTTAATTTAAGTTTAATAGTATATTATGATGATAATATGAATGAGAGGGTATTATTTAGATAAACCATTCATATATATTATTATTAGTATATTTATTAATTTAATTAAATAATTGGAATATTATTGGATTATTATTATTGGAATAATAAGTTGGAATATATATAAAGAGTTCCATTTGGTAAAGAGGGTTTTTCACGTGAAAACCAGAGAAGCGACAGAAAGTGGAAAAGGGCAAAGAGGAAGAGCAAGAGAGCAAGGGTTGAAGAAGGGAAAAGCTTGAAGCTAAAGGATTGCCGGATTAACTCAGGTAAGGGGGGTTTATCGTCGTTTAATGGGTATTATGGGTTAACATGTAATGGGTAGTGATAAGCCATTGATTTGACCCTAATTGGGATGTTGAATGCTGAAAAATTGAGATGAATAAGTTATGTTAAAGCTGTAATTGAATCTGTAATTGGATGAGTCTTGATTTTCCGAAAGTGTAGCTTTTTACGGAATTGGAATCGGAGGTCCGGAAGTCCTCCAACGGCGGAAAATGCGGAGAATTCTGCATTCTGCTTCGTGTTAGCGCAGGAACAACTTTCTGTCTTGCGTTAACCGGTTAACCCATGGTGTTAACCGGTTAACACTGTTATGAATTGTGAAATATTGCTGTCTGTCTTGCGTTAACCGGTTAACCCAGGGTGTTAACCGGTTAACACTGTTGTGAATTGCCAGGAAGCGTGTTCTGTGTTGCGTTAACCGGTTAACCGAGGGTGTTAACCGGTTAACACTGTTGTGAATTGCCAGGAAGCGTGTTCTGTGTTGCCAGATAGCCATCACTTCTTGATAAGCCCCTCGGCCACGTCCTCAAGCTGAATGGAATCATTGGTATTATGGTTGTGGCTTTTATGGAAACAACAATATTTTGACCTATCAGTTCGGGAAGATTCCCTAACCAGATACATGTTTCTTATCCCGACCTCCTTGAACTTTGTGTTAGTACATTTTTTAATGATTCTTTTACGGGAAGTGTCTAATGGGTGTAAGAGTCAAAATTCGAATGTGGTATTCGCTCGTGCTTTTCTCTTAATTTTATGGAATCTTTGTCAGTTGTTCGTCCCACCCCGGGGATATTCTGTCCCCAGCCTCCTCCATCGACCAACAGTTTCTCTTTATATTTAACATATGGTCTAGCCCTTATTAGTAACTTGTTAAAACTATGGGCTTCTTTGCGGCCCAATTTTTATCATAATACGTTGTCAGGTTGGAGCCTTATTTTGAAGATCCAACATTTGATACTTTCATTAGTCCCTCCAATGGCTACTCCCACTTTGGTGAATCAATCAATATATGCTTGCAACGTTTCTTTCTTTCCCTGAGTCACTCTATTGAGGGTGGCCATATTTACAAGTTGTTTTTTTTTTGCAGTGAGATGTGTCATAAATTTTTTGCAGAACATAAGCTAGGAATATTTACTCCTTTCAGGGAGGGGTTTGTACTAGTCCTGAGAAAATTTTGTAAAAGTGAGCATGGACAATTCACGTTTAATGTCCCCGTCAGCATTATAATAGTCCAAATTATTGTGTACGTGTTTGACATGCTCTAAGGAGACTTTGTTCCCATTGTAATCTTGTAGTTTGGATTTTTTTCCAGGGATTGCAATTTTGTGTGTGCCTAAGATGCGAGCACTCAGAGGATTTTTCTTCTTGGGTGGAGTGGAAGTGGGATCCTTTGTTCATTCCCTTCTTTCCGATCTATGAGCTTTTGGAGAAGTGTGTTTATTATTCCTTCTCTCAGGGGTAGGTGAAGGTGTGCGATGTCTATGTTCCCGGCGGTGTGGAGATTTCAGGAGTTCCTCCCACCCTTTCGTTGGTTCCATGACCTTATGCAAGGTCGCTTCTTGTACGGTTCAGTCTTTTAGTATGACATTATATACACTTTCTTTTATCCAAGTGAGTCTTTAAGCGATGCCTTGGGAATTTTGTTGTTAGTTCATTCTTAACACGTCGTTCATCAGTTCATGAGATGCTTATGGTCCTAAATTAGCAGTGGAACGAGTAACTTTTGACGGTCTCATTTCTTGACGATTTTGGTGAGGTGAATTTGGTTATAAATTTAGTAAATTTGATTAGAAACAGAGATTAACGTTCTAAGTAAAGTATATATGGATCTGTGATTAAGAAATCATGGTAATTATAGGAATCAGAGAGGAAGGACTATAACCATGCTTTGGCTTTGTCCCTAAGGGAGAACGAGAAAAGTCAAAGTTGGATTGCTTCGTTACCCGCCCCATCTATATTTAAATTGTCACAAAATTCTATGAATATGGACAAGTGTTGGTTCAAGTCATCAATCAGCGACCCAAAAATTTGGTTTCGTTGTACCATGGACAATAGAATGGGTTTTAATTCAAAATTATTAGCATCCAAAGTAGGAAGACTATGCTCTAATGAGGTTCCTCGTGTGTGTGGGTAGCATAGTCTTTTAGGGCGTGATATGGCACAGGTGCGACCATCGCTTATGGATGATGTAATCAACGTCTTTCTTGGAAATACAGTTTGATTTCATTAATAGACTAAAAAATGTTCCCAATACTTTAGGTTCTTCACATATAACTAAAAAAGATAATTAAAAATATAAAAACATAAAATGTCTTAGTCGAGACAGTGAAACGGTAGAAATCAATATAAAAAATGGACCTCGACAATGGCATAAAAAACTTGACACGCCGCAAGTGTTCGAGTATATCAAAGTAGTAAAAAATTATCATCCTTTGAGACCAGTTTGATTACTGAAATATATTTTTCCTAAGTTTATCAAAGACGATCGATAATTTTTGTTTGTGAATTTTGTTAAATTAAAACTGATAAATTAAAGAACTAAGCCTAGGTTCATGCATCACATCAGACAACCCAATTTAAATTAAAGCTTTTAGTCTCCTTTATTTTAACACATTTAATTTTTCATATAAATATTAAAAAGATTTAGACTTTATCTTCTTTTGAAGCATACATCTATATCCTAAGTCTTTCGAAGCATAATACTTAATGAAAAAGCCTTTCCCCCCACTAGACAATATAATATTGGAAAAACCTATATGTTTGAAAGGGATTTCTAAAAACAATATACTAAAGGTAAGTAAGTAGTCCAATACAAAGATAAAAAAGGTTCCTTGAGGTCCATAATGTCGTTATTGAAGCCTGAAGGGCAAGAGTACAAAGTAAAAGCCCATATTACATAAAAGCCCTTGAGGGAGTGGTTACAAAGTTGCCACTGGCCATCCTCATGGGCTTTCCCTTCTTCTTAAGCATATTTTTGGTAAACAACATTCTCCTTAGAATTTTCGTCCACCATTTTCTTGGCGCTCTCAGGCTCGACTTGAATCCCCATTGAGAGATGTATCAATGCCTTAGGAGGTGGCACCTCCTCTTCATCCACCAACTGACCTTTCACACTACCTTGCATAAGTCCATCTGACTCAAGTCCAATATAGGGTAAAGAAAGGTTATATGCTCATTTTCCCACTCAAAATATTGGTAAGAAGTATCCACCAATAATGAAGGGCATCCTCGAAGGTCTCCTTCATGCCTTTCTTTGAAAGGGATAACACTTTGGTTTCTGACTCCTCCTTTTTCAAGGCCTCCTTGAGCATTATGTCTAACTGCTTCAGCTCATCCCGCTCCTTGACCAAACTTTTAACTCTCTCCTTTCCTTGAGTTAGAGATTCCTTAGTGGAGGCAAGTTTGGTCTATATTACAACCTTAATTTTGGCATGAGCGTCAAAGAGAACTTGATCCATTATCAAGCCCTTCAGCTTATGGACTTCCATCATGTTAGTCATCTTTTGAGTCTTAGTCTGACTGATGGCTTATAAGTTTTTAGGGAAGTCTTCAGGGAAGGGTAAGCGAGCATTGGTATACTTCCTTGTGTCAAACATCACATCATTCAACAATGAAGAAGAAAAGTGTCAGGGTGACTCGTGTCAAACCGGCGAACTAGTTGGTTGCTCACCCTCTTTGTCCTCTTTAAGGATTACATTGATGTTGTCTTTCAGGGCTAAGCGATAACTCTTGCCTTGCTTAGATATTCTGGAAGGGATATTCTTGATAAAAGTGTTCCCTTAGGTGTCCCTCTTGCATTCTTTTGTGATGAGGCTGCTTAGTGACTTTTTGGACCGTGACTCCATTACTCTTGAACTTTTTTCTTCTTCCTGGAAAGGAAATCTTTCCTATTAACTACTGGTACATACGACATCTTTTATGCAAAAAAGGAAAAGAAAATTATGAATAATGAGCTGAGTAAATAATCCAAAGAAAACTAGAAATAACCATTATCATGACTTACACAAGTACTCATCGATCTCGCTATCCTTTCCATGATCTAATTCAATCATTTCATGGGAGCTCATGACTTTAAACTCATTTAGAAAATGAACCACCTCTCTCTCAGTAGGGGTAAGGTAGTCAAAATTAAATCAAGTGATCATCATTGGATCTTTTTTCCAAGATAGAGGAAAGCGAGGAATGTCATCCTCCACAAATGTCACAAGGGAGACACATTATCTCCCATTTACTCTAACAAACGTATCCTTACCATTCTTGTAGTGTTTAGGCTTGAATAATGTCCTCCCATATATGGCTAATAGAGTCATCTATCCTCGTTCTCTTTGGTCTTAGTTCCATAAAAGGAAAATAATATCCATATGGTAGGATTTGCACATAGTTGCCATCACATGATCTAGAAGGCCCTAATGAAGCCCCAATCATTTCACAATATCTGGGAGGGAGAGACGTTTGTAGTCACCAAAACCCGATTTTTGAAAAATGTATAAGGAACAAAAATCTCAAAATATTTGATAATGGGAGTGTGTAGATAAAAGAAATGATGGGGCGTGTAAAGGGGCGACCATGTTGACATGCTCCTCCTCATAGCATATTTCCAAAATAACATTGTCCTCGTTAGAGCCAAAGAGGATAATATATTGCTGAAAGGAAGTCACTCTTTCCTCACAAGAATAATGAGTTCCAAAATCTTCGACACTTGTGTACTTAGGTTCATTTCCTACCACTAATAACTTTGTGTTTCCTAAGAAAGAAGAGGGAAAAAATGAATCACTATTTCTACCATTGGTGCTATCACTATCAGAACTATTGAAACTATCAAACCTACTAAACAAACATAGTTCCACTAATTTGTAATCAACCATCACATCAAGGCATTTAGCGTTCATGTAGCAGTGATTCCATATAGTTATGCATTCATCGCAAGTTGAATGATCTACTATATTGTCACTCTCGTATAAACCCCGAATGATTGGAATCAAAGAAGAAATAGAGAGAATAAGAGTAAAGGCTTATACCCGTGAAAGAAGGAAAAAATGTTGAACTTAGTGGAGTTCGAAGCGAGTTCGGTCTGATCTTGTTGAAGATTCAAATGTGAGATTGGGAGAGTGAAGGCTAAACCTTGTTATAGAGATGATAAAGCTAGGCATATTATGTAATGAGTAACGTTCTCACTAGGCATGTTAACAGTTTCTAAAAGATTCCTCATATCTCTGACATATGCAAGGAACCCATATCGATTTGGTTTCTCGAGACACATCATTAATTGCATTTAATGATGCATGTGGGTTTATCTGTGACACTTGAAGGATTCTCCCAAAGTTCTACTTTAAGGACTAGGCTAAAGCCTGACTTAAGGGACTTGCCCCAAGCTCTACTTGAGGGACTCATTCCAATATCTTCTTGAGGGACTCACTTCAATTTCTACTTAAGATACTTGCCCTATAGATAACATGGAAGGCTCTTTGGGGGTTAGCCCATATATTAAGAATGAGAACAATCAAACTAAATCACTTCGTTATTTCCAAGCCCTCGTGTTTGAGGGATTGTGTACCAGTATAATTTTGTTGGGCCATAAGAAGGGACAATTTACGTAAGGAAGGCTAAACACACTGGCACAAGGTGAGTTTCCATAAGAAGCCACAGGCCGCCCAAAATGAGCCAGAAAATTGCCTAGATATTAGTAGCAGCTAACTAGTTAGGTGTAGTCCACCTGAACTCACTCCCATTGTCCACTTTCCAAATGAACATAGGACATGACATGTCCCATCATAACAAACTAGAAGAAGGGTCAAAGATATAATCACCGTCTTCATGATCTAAGGAAGAATAACTCTCTTACTTGCCACATTTCTGATGGAGGAGTGGAGATAACCACTTTTTATTATAGGCCTAATAGGCCTCTATAAATATCTCAACCTTATGGCTAAGGAGAGGTCAAATCATTTTCACCAAGAAACCACACATACAAAGCATCTCATCACTCTGCATGAGCTAGCTCTAAACACTATAAACAACCCTAAACACAACAAAAAACCCTTTAAGTACAAAGCTACCTTCATTGTATTTTTTTTAGCAAGTACAAAGGTCAACTTGAATCTCATCATGAAACATAGACATTCATATAAAGGTGTGAAACACTCAACAAATGAGCTACATATCCTTTTGCAGGAGTCGACATGGGAAATAGACCAATTAGAGGTCAATCCTACATATTTGTAAGCATCCTTTAAATTTTAAGTGTTACTGAAGAAGGAAAGTATTTGAACTAATTCCACCTCCACCCTATAGTACTGAGAAACATCAATAGGCATGACAATACCTTAACAATCATTTTGAACCACATCTTCCTAACTGCCATGAAAAGGATAATGCTTACCAAAAATCGGGGAATAACTCAAAAAGTTGAGGTGATCCATAACCTCCTTAATACCAGGTTCCCTACCATTTACAAATCTAAATGAATTAATAAGAGACTAGTTTTTGGTTCATCCATGTGGGCATCAACACACTCAAAAGAAGATGAGCCAACATTAGTATCCCTGGTGGTGGGACCAACATAATATTTTGTATTTCTGCTAGGATGGGAACTTGGGGGTTTATTCACATCTCAATATAACCCTCATCAGATCCATAATCATCGCTAAGGATAATGAAGTTTGCAATTATTCGATTAATTGCTAAAGAGGCAACATTTGACATTTATGAGTTTATTATTTGAATGCAATATAAATCATCACTCGCATCACTGGATATGGCAAGAACATTTGCAAGGCCGTCTCCCATATTAGTCATGACTAAAACATGGAAGGGGGAAATACAAGTGGTAAACAAGGATAGAAATGGTACTTGAAATATCTGAACCTTAAGGAAATGATTAAAGCAAAGACTAGTTCAAAGGGTGCGATGAATCGAGGAAATGAAGGACCTAAAGAAGAACAGGATGAAAAATATAACAAGAATCATCAGATCCCATGAAAAGAAATTAGGGTTCATATAAGAAGAAAAGACTTGCGATTTGCATAAATAGTGGATATGTGGTAAAGAAGATGAACTAACCTTTTTTTATTGAGGCATAACAAGTTAATCAATGGTACCAAATAAAAGAAAATGAGCAGATTAAAAACAACAATTAGATTTGACTTGATATGCAACGATACTCGAGTACACTTAAACACCCTATAATGAAACACCACACTCTAGTCTAAGGAAGTAGGTCCACGTGTAAGAAAAATCTCGCGAGACATTTTAATGACGAGACTATCATTTAATGTACATGTTCCCAAATCCACTCACGCCGGATCTCAAATGTTTCATACTTCTTTAAGCGATGGACCTAAAATGATAAACTTTATTGAGTTTTCTTAAAGAATTCCCATTGTTGCATTACGATTAGCCTTGAGGGCAAATGTTATGGGCCAACCACTACCAAAAATGAGGAAGCTCTATCATCAGTCCTAACCACCTGATATGTTGTCGCACATAGGTAAAAAAATGAGTAAATAAAGTGTAGTATAAGAAAGTGACACTCGAATTGTATCATAAGGACTCTAAGTTAATTTAACCAAAGGAAAGAAACAAAAAATGGGGTTTAGGTTTTTGGATAATTGAAAATAAAGAAAACGATTACAATTATGATCAACAAATTAATCTACTGATTCGATAATTTTAGACTTATCATCGTTTAGTATATCATCAACTCCCTAAGTGGATTCAATTCCTATTTGATCATAATTTAGATTAGACAAGCGCAATCAATATCATATGAATTATATTCCTATTTATCGCATTAAGCATGACTGTTGAATATCATGTGAAGTTAACGAATAAGCTAAGTTAATACGTGAAGTTAAGGAACATGCATCAATCAAATAATAACCATATTCTATGAAACTCAAATTAAGCAAACAAAAACATATAAACCATGATTGAAAGGAATTGAATAAAAATTGGTTAATATAATAACCCCAAAGTCTTGATGAAACTCCAAAATAGTAGATTAACTTTGGAGTTTAGTCGGCCATATAATCCTAGTGCTCTTCCTTATTTCCTAAAAAATGTCCAACTTTCCTTAATGCTGATTTTAGCTTAAATAATAAAGAAAATTGCACCGCCCCGAAAAACATAAGTTGACCTAAAACTAACAATTTTTTTTAATAAAGTATGGAATAAAATATGATAATTTGGCTCTTCTTCACTCCGAATTAGCTTCTGGAATCAACATGAAACCTTCATCTTTTCCTCTTAGCTTTCCAACACATATTAGAATGCGTCAATCCAATTCTCGTAGCTCAAATTATGATCTGCACATTAAGAAAGTATCAAACTATAGTTTATTCAGAAAATGAGCAATATAAATAAAATCAAAGAGAATTAAAATTAGCTTAAAAAACATATTAAAAGCAATGAAAATAACGCGAGAATTAACATAATTGTCTTAGCATAAAGTAAAATATGGCGTATTAAAATACACTAATCAAATTCCCCATCAAATTCCCCAACACTTGAACTTTTGCACTCAGAGCAAAAATTTAACTTCAAAATTCAAAACAGATTAAAAATGAAAAAACAAAAACAAAAATAGAACATGAGATTTTAAAGACTTTCAGGGTCACATAGGGGTAAGAAAAATTCTCATTATAAACTTCAAGGAATATGACGTTAGTGAGTAACTTTGTGTGAAAGTCAAGGCAAATAAGAAGATAGTTTACCAAACAATACATCATAAGTGACAAGGTCCTCACATGATATGAATATTCACTCACTCTCAAGTGTTTAGATTATTTGTTTACACTCAAAGCACATCGAAAAAGTTAGCACTACCATAAATTTGAAAAAACTCTAACATCCACAACTGAATTACATGTACACAAAGATCAAAATGACTTTATTCAGGTTGTAATGAGGCTAATGTACGAGTAGGATAAATCATAAGGGGTATTAGGCTAAAATTTAAAGGAGCCAAAGAGAAGGATATTGTGGGATTTGAATAAAATAATAATTCATTCACTTTTCAGTACCTTCTTTGCATCCATATTCTCTTCTCTTTGTTTTTTTTTTCTTCTCTTTTTTGTATAGAATGAATACGATAAGAATATGAATTATCTTCCTTATTTCTTTTTTTTTTCTTTTCATTTCTTTCTATTTTTTTCTCTGACAACTTTTGAAATATCACAACTATATTAATTCAACCCCACGCAACTCCAAACAAGACTCCTCCAATTCTTTAAATGGAGTAATAATATTGTTTTTCACTTTTAGACTTGTAATGAGTTTCAAATAAAGAATAAGATAAATAGGTTCAAGGGGGGGTTCAAACAAGGGATGATATTTATAAGGTTGGATTTTGGGCTAAGTGGCTAAAAATAAAATAGAAACAACTTACTTTATCATATCAGTGTGCACAAGTAAACAAACAGTTTCAAAAAGAATCAGATCAAGTTCTAGAGACTAACAACCATGAATGAAATCACACAAGAAAGAAAGAGATTGATTTTTTTTATTAATGTTATCCATTATTAGCCTCAAAATATCACAAAGGGTATTGATCAACTACAAATGATGGATACTTTATAGTTTAATATACTTTATCATACTGAGAATGCAAAGAAAGTTAATCATATCACACCATAAATCTTTAGTCAAGAGAAGAGAGAAATTACTTACATAACACAACCCCCAAAACCAACGAAAAAGCATGCATAATTTTTTTTAAGAAATCAAAACCACAAAAATAAAGATAATAAAACAAGAATAATAAATGACATCTCTTCCCCATACTTAAAACACACATTATCCTCAATGAAAGAAACAAACATAAAATAAGAGAGAGGAAAACACACACACGAGGAGTCAAGGTGGATAGATGACTGCATAAGTATCATTTCCTAATGAGAGTTCTTCTATAGTTTCCTCTTTCGATGTGGGGCTCTAATGGAATAACTTGAGGTGGTGTCCATTTACTTTGAAATTTTGATCATTGCCTTTACTTTTTATTCCAGGATCAAAAAACATTTTTCTATAGATAAAAATGTCGAATGTGCAAGTGAAAGTGGTATTCCCTTTGTCCTCTAGTGCACTATATATCTCACTTTTCATAACATCTAAAATCAAGAGTTTAAGCCGCCTTTGGGAATGCCTCATTGCTTTTGCTACATATTCAAGTAAGATTTTATGCATACCCAATGACAGACTAATACCAGGAATGTCAGCCAAGGTCCAACTAATTGCCTTTTTATGTTTCTTTAATACCTGCAACACTTTTTGTTCATGTTCATATTCAAGTTTAGATAAAATTATTACAAAAATTTAAAAAAATTAAATATAAAAATGCATATTTTAAATTTGAAGGGAGTAACTTAAGCTCTAAAGCAGATTATTGCTCAATGGATGACCAAACTTTGACAGCAGAAACTACATTTACATTTGCAACATCAACTTTGTTAGTAAAAATATCATAAGAAATATCAACATGTAAGACAACTTCAATTTAAGCACAAACTGAACATAAGTGAGTATCAATACAAACATCACAAGTATAAGTATCATCAAAATCAGACAAAGAAGGGAAATCAATAAAAAGTGAATCAAGTGCAACAAGTTCTCTTAGGGTTCTATTTTGATCAGGCATGATATGATTATTATTAGGATCAAATCAATACAAAATCAATTAAAATCACTATAAAATATGATTAATAAAATCAAAATCAAAACCAACACAAAATCAAATAAAATAACTATAAATATAACTAATAAAATCTAATGAAAAAATGATTAAAATAAAATCTAAAAATTATGAAAATGTGACTAATAAATAAATAAAATCTAAAAATTATGAAAATGTGACTAATAAATAAATAAAATCAAATAACGAATCTACAACATTTTTTGTAGCTCAAGTTATAATTTTCAGAGTGAAAATGTATCAAACTATAATTTATTCCAAAAATAAGCAATATGAATAAAATCAAAGAGAATTCAAGCTTAACTAAAATAAATAAATTAAAAGCAATGAAAATAATGCGAGAAGTAATAAAATTGTCTTAGCACAAAGTAAAATATGGTATATTAAAAATACATCGGTCTCCATCCCACTAAAGAACTAAAGCTACAATGTAACACTGCTTTAGAGATTTACACTGATCCACGCCATGGGCTGCTGCCCATCGATAGATATCATCGGAAGGTCTCCTGCATTCTACGTTGAAATGGTGGGGAACATCTATAATTGCCATTCATATATAAGACATCCCTCGTGAGACTTAATGTATTCTCTCTAGAACCTAAAACTCACTTTACTCTTCATAAAACTCACTTTACTCTTCATTCTCTTATTGATTTAAATATTTAAATGCTAATCTGCATATCCATCCCACACCGTCATACTAAAGATCCACTCTTCAACATTAAAATTGTATTTGATTATTCCACAAAATATTTCTAGTTCTCAATGTCTTTTAACTATTGATTTATAGCATTTGATCAAAGTAGAGGTCATATACTTAGTATCTTTTAACTATTGATTTATGGTTTGTTTGTTTTATTAATTTTTTATTTGTATTTTTAAAAATCTTTTTCAAAATATTTTAAGTGTTTTTAAAATTCATTTTTTATAAATTAAAATAATAATTTTGACATCTTATAACATACATATATATTATTGAAGATTAAAACATATTTAATATCACAATTAAAAAAAAAGATGTATCTCAAAAATAGTTTTTATGAAAAATTATTTAAAATTATTTCAAATTGAAAAGTTTTTTTGTAAAGTTTTGATATCGAAAAATGGTCGTATAAAAAGGATGAAATACTTAAAATAATATTTAAAAAATAGTTATTTAAATTATTTTTTCATTCAAAGTTTTTTTTTAAAATTCTTTGTAATTTTTTTTTAACAAAAATACTTTACCCTTTAAAAAACATTAAAAAAACTGAAATAAACAAACCCTTAGAATACCTACATCGAAAAAATCCATTTCAGTTTTTTAAATGGACCTCATTGATTTTTTTTATATTATTTCACACATTCAATAACTCATCTACGTTTTTAAATGTCCATCCGATTTATCTAAGACTTAAAAGTAAATCCCATTAAACACTACAATATTCTCTCTATATATATATACGATCCAAATTTAAGTGTAGGAACGTTGCTACGCATACAAACATTTCTTAGAAAAGTGTGTAGGAACGTTGCTACGCATACAAACATTTCTTAGAAAAGTGTGAAAAACTACTAACTGAATTCATACTCTTACCGTTAATTTTTATGGATCATTGTCTTGGTGCATTATGTACTATTGAAGATGACATGCTCTTACCGTTAACTTTTATGCATCATTGTCTTGGTGCATTATGTACTATTGGAGATGACGCATAATCTTCGTTGAGAATTTTTAAAATAAAAAGGTTTAATACCTTTTTTATTTTTTTAGTCTGATATCTTAACCTCAAATTTATTTTAGTTTTTTAACTTAAAAAATATTTATATTAATCTTTTAACTTTATAAATTGTATCATGTTATCCTTTTAGACTATTTAACGGTCAATTTTTAAATATTTTTGTCGTTAATTAAATGAAAATGATTAATATATTTCGTTTTGTATATTAAAGGACCAATATGAATATTTATTAAGGAAATGAACCAAAATAAGTCTCATGTAAAATATACGGAACCAAAAAGAATATTAAATTAATTTTTTAGAATTTTTTACTCAAATAACCTACTTTTTAAAATTATTTCCTCAAATAACCCCATATTTCATTTTTGTTGTTGCAAAATACTCTACTTTCGTATGAGGATGAAGTGTTATTGTCAGATGAATTGACGACAATCTTATATTTTTAAGAGGAGACGTCAAATGAATTGACGATTTCATATAGTGTTGTCAATTTAATTGACGTAAATGTACAAGTGCATAAAGGAGGTGCATATGGTGTGTACAAGTAGACTTTTTTTAGCATAATTGTTAAAAGTTACGAGCATGTTTGTTATTCCGTAACGAAACCTCCGATGAAATATTTTGTAGTCAATTCATCTGACAACACATTTCATCCTCATTTGAAAGTGGAGTATTTTAGAATTTTTTTAAAACATGAATTATTTAAGGAATTAATTTTAAAAAGTAAATTATTTAGATAAAAAAATTCAAATTTTTATAGATAAAATATGAATTTGTGGAAATTACGCGGAATATGAAGTATTACTTTTTAATTAAATTATTAGGTCAGCGTTCAAGACTGGGCCTTTTGTCTGGAGGCCCTTCAGCCTCTTTAGTTCATTGACCAACAAAAAGAATTAAAGCAATTAAGGGTAAACTCGTAATAAAAAGAATAAACCCAGGCTATTACAGTCTTTTCTGCAAAGGAAAATAAAACCCTAATTCACCTATTCTCGCTATAAATCTCAGAAGAACGCCTTCAATTTTCATCCTGTATCTGAAATATCCACTATCTCGTTTTATATAGGTTTATATTCCTTCCTTCAGGAATTTTTCAATTTCTTCTTGTTTTTGTCAATTTATTTTATATAATTTCAATTGCCTCTTGAGATTTCTTTGATTTATATTCCAAATGATTCATTGTTTATCTCATCATATTTGATGATAAGAGGCATAGATTCTCGCAGCCGTGTTGAGTCGCTTCACCGTCGTGATTTCCACCGGTACAGTGAATAAACAGACTGCTAAATCACAATTTCCTCTAATTTCTTAATTTTAGGTTAGGATCGATTTAATTTTTTTCTTTTTGATTTTGATGAAATATGATGGATCCAATGATGGCATGAAATCTTTGAGACCTGAATGTTTAATTTGATGTCAACTATAAGCATAATCTCTGAGGATCCGTTTTTCAATCTACAATGTTTTCATCGTTTTCTTCAATGTTTTTATAATGTTTATATGATTATTTGAATGATGAATAAGCACTGGGCGCTGAGCATAATATTTGATGCACATTGCTAGTCTAGAAAGCTATATCTGACAATTTTTATTATATGTTTCTCTGATTTTCATTTAATAGTACATGTTAAGGGGTGTTGTTTATTATTATTGAATTGTATAGAAATTATTTTATAAATTATATAAGGTCACTCTTGTAGCCGCTGTAAAATGCATAGTAAACTTGTGATCATTTCAATTTCTCCTCCTTTTATTCTAGTCTCTTTATTAAAGAATTATTTGTTATACTTTTTTATTCAAGGGTAATTGACATTTAACAACGCGATTGAGTGGATTGCAATTTCACAACTTGAAACTTCTCTCACCACAAACAATTCTAGTTCATTAAAACACCAATAACAAATTAAAATAGAAAACCCAGCTGAACAATTCTAGAACAACCAAGTTTCTAATCCTTAACTTCCTTCTAGTGGCCTTAACACTTTCTCCCATTTAATTGAGTCCATATTCCCTTCTCCTATTTAATTATTCTAATTTTAAAATTATAGATGTTGATCTCTTGAAGAAGGAGAGAAAGTAAACTGGTATCACAGTATCTTTGACTTGTTTAATCTTTATCTCATTGTCTCTGTTATGAGATCTTTCTTATGGATCAACACTAAGAAAAAGCAATTTGCGCCGTTAACCATTTTATTGTTAGTATATAATACTCTAATGAAATCTCCTTTGATTATTTCCTAGACTTCATTTATAAAATTGAAATTTACTCCACCTGGATTTGGGCTCTTTGAAATATCACAATCCCAAACCATTCTACGAACTTCTGCTTTTGAGACTTAACCATTTTATTGTTAGAATATATTGTTAGTATAAATCTGAATGAATGCCTTAGATTTAGGAAGTTCAGTATAAAAATAATAATGACTTGGATAAAGCTTAAGCAAACATATACATGAAGTCTTCATTCAGAAGTTATCTATTGAAGATCATGTGACCATGGTATAATACTTTATGTCTAATAAAAAAAATAACGTTATCTTTCCCATGGTTTTGGACTCTATTATAATTTTTTCAAAAGTCTTTTTACCAGCTGAGTTTATAGTATATTGTACCAAGGGTAGTTTCAATCTTTGATGGGTATATCAAAAACAAGAGGGTTGTATGGGGTTGGAAAATACGAGACTAAGTTCAAATAATTGTGATACTAGTTCATAAAATATGTTGAGAGAGAGATTGTGTTTCATAGATAAACATAGGTGAAAGAAACACATAAAAAATAGGAAGTATAACCTGAAGGGTTAAATGTTCCAGAGTATCTTGAATATGATCAAGAAGATCAATATAATAGAAAGGCACAACAAAAAAGAAGGTTTATGCATGAAGAGAAGAAGATTGAAAAACTTCAACCTTTCACATTTAGTAGAAATCAAATTAGATTCTTCTAAAAAGAGTAAAACCTTTGCGTATGTGCTTAACTAAGAAGCACACATATCAACCCAGGGTTAATATTAAACTTCTTTGTTAAGAGAATATGAGGAGTTTAGTTATTGTGTTAAGAGTAAGTCTTTTTCTGTTAGATTGAGCAAAGAAGTCTCTTGTTGAGTGCTTGAGCAAAAAAATCTTGAACCGATGGTTTAAGTATTGAAGTCTCATCCTTGCGAGAAGAGAAAAAAAGTCTCTTTTTGGATAGATTGAGCATTGAAGTCTCATACTTGAGGATAGAGAAAGAAAACTCTTTCAGGGATTGATTGAGCATGAAGTCAGTCTCTTTCTATGGAATTGAGTAGGAATTCTGAACAGGCTGTTCAGGCAATGAATTCTCTTTCTTGAGGGTGTCGCATTACGCGAAAAATCGGCGGGAAAACGAAATAATAGAGCCGCCACCGTGTGTTATTTATCCCGAAGGATGGAAAAGAAACGCTCGTAGTAAATCTGGAAGGACATGGTCTCGCGACCAGAGATTGATAGGATCGGGAGTCGGTTATGCGAAGGGAAGGTATTAACACCCCTACGCATCCGTCGTACTCGACGGGATCCACGCTTAGAAAGAATAGAAGAAAGGTTGCTAAAAGACTACTCAAAACATTGCATAAGTTGGACTGAAACACAGATGAAAGACGGAAGAAACGGGAATCGGTAGGATATCGCATCCTGGGTCTACGTAGTTTGTCAGGCACAGACATCAGAGTCGACGTAGTTCGGGGAATAGGGGAAATGTGCTCGCTAGGATGTCGCATCCTATGCATACGTATCTTCTCTAACCAGAGAAGAATCAGAGCACTCGTAGCTCGACTAACGCATGCTGAAACAAAACACTGAAACAGGGACGCTGAGACAGCAAACGAAACACACAACTGGAATCGGAATGCCAATCGCTGGGCTTACATCCAACTCCGAACAAACAAACGCACACAGGAAATCGACTGCCAATCGCTGGACTTACGTCAGACTCCAAACACACACAAGGGGGTGAAACAGAAAAAGGGCGTCCGGAGAGATCTGCTCATCCCCTGCCTACGTACCTCATCTGGTATGAGGATCGGGGCGACGTAGTTCCCCTTAACAGGGAAAGAACTTCTAACCTAACCAGAGACAAAGGGAGATAACAATCTACTAGGGAGACTACGACTCAAGCCTAGAAGTTGTCATGCATACGATCCCTATGTTGAGGTTTCTATCCTAACTTGCATAGGAAGCAAGCTATCTTAAATAGCACATCATCAAACACAAGCACAATAGCACACATGAAAAGGCTAAACGAGAAAACATTTGAAAATATGTCTTCGCCAGGAATCAATCCATGTAGTGATTTGAATGAGGCGCGTGCTTGATGAAACGCGGTCATTTCACTTAAAAACCCTAGACTAACCCAGAAATCCGTCGCTAGTTGGACGCTATCGTCGCTAATTCTGGAAAACAGCAAGATCTTCATCTTCTTCATGAAGATGAAGATGAACATCACATGAACCTCATCCAAATTTCCAGAAATTTCCAGAAATGTCCAGAATTCAAAAAAAATTATATCACTCAAATCCTTATTCCATGTACATCATAGATCAACTAACAATTTATCCTAAAACATCAAAACAAGTTCAAATCGTGCAAAATAAAATTGATGAACCAAACTTCAAGTGAGCATATCTCATGCTATAGTGCACCATTTTTCACGAATTTTAGCTCAGAATGCTCAGGGTTAAAAGATCTACACAAATATACACATGTATTTGAGAATAATTGAGATTGAATTTTCACCTTCTTGAAGATCAAGTTCTGGATTCACACGATTCAACGCTTGTAATGGTCCAGTTCTACTTGCTTTGAACTCCAATGAAGTTTGCTACAATAAACAGCACGCGAGAAGGCTTGAAACCAGCTTAATTTGAAATCTCCATTGATGCATCCAAGCTTGAGCATGCACGAAATTGAGCAGAAAAACACCAATGGTACGTCCAGTCTCACTCAGAACCACTCCATGATCAACAATTCAACAAGAGAAATGGTGCTTATGTGGGGAATTTGGAAGTTCTTTGTGAGAGAAATTTGAGAATGGAAATTTTGGATCTAGATCTGAAACATTTGTCTTATCCCCAATGCCGTTGCAATAAAGCTTATATACTCCCTCTTAATTAATCTGAGATCAAACTTAAGCCAAAGCTAATGGAGATTAGGGAGTTTTAAGGTGTATGCACCAATTTACATTTTCACTCCATGCATGAGATGACCACGTGAACAGTACCCAACTAAGGCCCCAAACCACTTAAAAATAGCCCATGCACACATTAGAATTTGAATTTCATGCATGTGATCAACCAATTTGATTTTGGCAATTTTCCTTCAAAAAACATCATGAATAAGCAAATGATCATATGTTTAAATTTCATGCAATGTGATGAGGTATTTGGAAACTACATTTCATGAGGAGAATAATGCAAAAAGAGGCACTCCATTTGGAGTCTTGGTTCAAAAGATATGACCATTTGAATTTTCAAGCACACTTTGCAATGATTTGATCACAACTCCTTAACCATTCATCATAAATTCATGATCTTGGACTTTTTGGAAATGGGAGAGAAAGATCTTCAACTTTCATGTTGGACAAAATTTCATTTGAAGCTTGTTTGATGTTGGAAAGTTGAGTTGAAGTTGGTCCAAAAACTTGCCATTTTTGGAAACTTGAAAATTATAGGTCATTTTCCATTTTTGGAAACCTTTGATCTGGCTTCAAATCCTCAAGGTAGATATTAGACATGTTGAATAAACCTCTTTGGGACATGAATGAAGTGTCTCAAATCATTTCTCTATCTCCTGGCCCTCAGTTGACTTGCAGTTGACTTTCATGGGCCTCAGATGACTTGAAACTGCACTGTGGACTTTGAGCTTTCAACACTTGGCCAAATTGCATCAAAATGATCCTTGATTCATATAAGCTTTCTAGAAAAACCATAGGGCCTTTATCTCATGGGAAAAACCTTTGCTCTCTTGCACAGATGGATTCTCCTGATCAGTTTTGACTGATGATATGCAGTGGTCTATGCAATATGAATGTAATGTTAATGACCTAAAAATGAAATGAATGTACAAATGGGAGGTGCAAATTTGAGGTGCTACAGCTGCCTCTATTCAATCAACTGGGAACATGAACGGATGAGAGCAACGACTGTCAGACCTTCAAGGTAAACAGGGATTAAATACCAAAGAACCGTAGAAATTTGCACTCTGCGGGGGATGAATCAAAGAAAAGCGAGGCCATTTACCGATGGCGGCATTATTGGAAACTTGATATTTACTGATATGAACGTCAGCGAGGCCATTTACCGATGGCGGCTGGGAAACAACATCCAAAGGAAGCAGGACCATTTACCGATGGTGGCTTCAACTGGGAATTCGATATTAAAAGGAAGCAAGACCATTTACCGATGGTGGCTTCAAAACAACTTGATATTTACCGATATCAACGTTAGCGAGACCATTTACCGATGGCTGCTGGGGAACAGATGTCACAGAAATCAAGGCCATTTACCGATGGCAACTAAGCTGGGTATTCGATATTTACCGATATCGAAGAAAACGAGGCCATTTACCGATGGCGGCTTCCAAACAGTCGACTTGATATACACTTATATCAAGGAAAGCGGGGCCATTTACCGATGGCGGCTTCGACTGGAGAGGAAAAAGATATTTACAACAGGAACCAGATAAGACGTTTACCGATGACTCTACTGGGGAATTTGAAAAGATACATGACCAGGCATTTACCGATGATTGGGAAGACTCGACCAGACATCAGCGGATGAATGGGAAAAAACTCGACGTTTACCGACATCGAAAGATGATGTTTACCGACACCAACAAAGGATCGACCAGACATTTACCGATGACTGGGATGGGATTCGATGTTTACCGACATCGAAAGATGATGTTTACCGACATCAAAAAAGACGACCAGACATTTACCGATGACTGGGATGGGATTCACAACCAGACATTTACCGATGACTGGGAAAAAAACTCGAGGTTTACCGACATCGAAAGATGATGTTCAGAAATGAAACAAGACCAGACATTTACCAATGACTGGGATGAGAATTGATGTTTACCGACATCGAACGATGATGTTTACCGACACCAAAGAAAGAACAGACACGGGTGTTGACGCGATACTTACCGGTATCACAAGGATGACATCTTCATTTGTCAAGACAGGGCAAACACTTGCCAGGGACTACACTAGGGAGTCAAGCTTTCCTTTCGCTGACGGGTGAGGAAATAAACCTCTTTGGAGATTATCAATCCTAAATGCTGTCAGGAGCAATTGCTGCAAATGCCATACACATGTTGAAATATGGTCCGCCTCTGTTGGGGATATGATCCGATCTGGTTTAACACATGTATGCATATGTTTGGTTTGTTCTATGGTGTAATGCTCCATATTGAATGGAAATGCTACGCAATTTGAGGATGCAAATGATGATCACTACATGCAAAATGCAAATGGAGGAGAACTCCTGCCGGGAAAGCATACGATCGCTTTTGAGCGAACAAATCTAATTCGACCTTCCAACTCTGTGGGGACAGCATAACAATTCTGCTGCAGATACTTGCTGATCTAACACTCTGGGAATGACAGAGAAACCAACTCAACTGGGGATTCATCTGTTGGGAAAACATCACCTCTCAGACATGCTAGGGAATAGTACTGCTGTTGGGGAATAGATGATCCTCACTGGGGACGACCTCTACTGAACCTGATCCGCTTGGGGATTCCGCTGGGGAAATAAACAAACAATTCCCACCTCCGCTGGGGAAACTGTCAACTCAACCCTGTTGGGGACTAAAGCACCTCAGACCTGGCTGCTGAGGAACAAACTACCCACAGATACCTCCGCTGGGGAAACAACAATCTTCCGGCTCGCTGGGGGACTAACAATCCTCAGACCTGCTGGGGAAAATGCATCTCCAACCCTGCTGAGGAATTGCAATCAACTTCAGGCCTGACTGCTGAGGAAACACTGGTTTTGAACTTGCTGGGGAGACAAGCTCTGAACTTCTCACACTACTGGACAATGCTGAAACACCTCTGAACAAACTGTGGCTCATCTGCTCTAGCCAACAATCAAAGATAATGACCTGCAAAAACAGCAAGACATGCCCTGGGGATTGTACGGACAAAATACACCCAAGTGTACTCAACATTCAAAATGATTTTCAAATGTTTCATCTTTCTGCACGTTATTGTCTAGCCTTCATGTTTTTTATATGCAATGTTTATAAAAAATTCGGACGTTTTTGCAAACAAAACAGTAAACTAAAAACAAGAGAGCAATTTATCTGAATAACGACTTTTATTGATTGAAAATGGGCCTATAAAGGCAAATACATCAGGAAGCAATTCCTAGGAAGAGGTAATTGCGCCAAAACAGGAAATAAACTATCCTATTGGAAATGTGAACATGACATCCACTATTTTCCAATTCTGTTATGACTCGTATATCCTTAATTTCATCCCAAATCCTTTGCCTTCTGAGAAGAATGATTGGACCGATCATATCCTTCGAGATGGTAGACACTGAAGCGTGGTGAAGTACAGATAACTCAGACTGTAGTCTTCGCTTTAATCCCTCTTTTGCCTGGATCGCCCTTTCGGGTTTTCAATCCACCGGGATACCCATTTTTGCCTAAGCCGCCCTTGCGGGTTTTCGACTTACCGGGTGTACATATTCTTTATCCCTAACTTTTGCCCGAACCTTTTTCCTTTTTCTTGGTTCGCCGGGATGCCCTTTTTTGCCTGGACTTTTTTATTCTTTTTGTCCAGCGGGTCAATTTATGTGAAATATTTTTTGACTACATCTGAGTTAACAGGGGACGGAAAATATTCACCATCCATAGTTGTAAGCATCAAGGCTCCATCGGAGAAAACCTTCTTAACAACATATGGACCTTCATAATTCGGAGTCCATTTGCCCCTGTTATCTGTACCGGGAGGAAGGATCCTCTTCAAAACCAAATCACCTGCCTGATAGCTTCGAGGACGCACTTTCTGATCAACGGTTTTCTTCATCCTTCTCTGATACAGTTGCCCATGGCACACAGCTGCTAACCGCTTCTCTTCGATAAGGCTCAACTCGTTAAACATTGTCTTGACCCACTCAACTTCGTCTAGCTTGACATCCAATAAGACTCTCAAAGAAGGAATCTCCACTTCAACTGGTAGGACTGCCTCCATACCATACACAAGGGAGTAAGGGGTTGCCCCGGTCGAGATACGTACTGAGGTAAGGTACCCATGCAAAGCGAAAGGCAGCATCTCATGCCAATCCTTGTACGTCACGACCATCTTCTGCACAATCTTCTTAATGTTCTTGTTTGCCGCCTCTACAGCACCATTCATCTTTGGTCTGTAAGGAGAAGAATTGTGGTGTTCGATCTTGAAATCTCTGCAAAGCTCTTTCATCATCTTGTTATTGAGATTCAAACCATTGTCAGTAATGATTCTCTCAGGAACCCCATAACGACAGATGATTTCCTTCTTAATGAATCGGGCAACCACTTGCTTGGTAACACTGGCATAGGAAGCTGTTTCCACCCACTTGGTTAAGTAATCAATCGCAACCAGGATGAAGCGATGTCCATTAGAAGCAGTAGGTTCAATCTTCCCAATCATATCGATGCCCCACATCGCGAATGGCCAAGGAGAATTCATAACATTCAGAGGGCTTGGTGGCACATGTACTTTGTCTGCATAAATCTGACATTTATGGCACTTCCGAGCGTATTTGAAACAATCGGATTCCATAGTCATCCAGTAATAACCGGCTCTCAACAACTTCTTGGCCATTGCATGACCACCAACATGGGTACCGAAAGATCCCTCATGTACTTCCTGCATCAACATGTTTGCTTCGTGTCTATCCACGCATCTGAGCAGAACCATGTCGAAGTTCCTCTTGTACAACACATCATCCTGATTCAAATAAAAGCTTCCATCTAGCCTTCTCAGGGTTTTCTTGTCATTCTTTGACGCTCCTTCAGGATACTCCTGACTCTTTAGGAAATTCTTAATGTCAAAGTACCACGGCTTCTCATCCACAACAGACTCGGCTGCAAACACATACGCAGGCCTCTCGAGTCGATTCACAGCAACATGTGGCACATGATTCCACCAATGGACTTTGATCATAGAAGACAAAGTAGCCAAAGCATCAGCCATCTGATTTTCATCTCGGGGTACATGATACAACTTCACTGTCTTGAAGAAAGTCAGGATTCTTCTGGTGTAATCTCGGTAAGGAATCAAATGCGGCTGATGAGTATTCCAATCTCCATTGACTTGGTTAATCACTAGAGCGGAATCTCCATAGATGGCCAGAGTTTTGATCCTTAGATCGATGGCTTCTTTAATCCCCATGATACAGGCCTCATACTCAGCCTCGTTGTTGGTTACGTCAAAAGTCAATCTGGCAGAAAAAGGTATGTGAGCACCTTTAGGGTTGATAAGTACTGCCCCAACACCGTTTCCATTCATATTCACAGCCCCATCAAACATCAATGTCCACTTGTCATCAGGATCTGGTCCTTCCTCGACGAGAGGCTCTTCACAGTCTTTCATCTTTAGATACATGATGTCTTCATCGGGGAATTCAAACATCATCGGCTGATAATCATCAATCGGTTGCTCGGCAAGGTAGTCTGACAGAACACTACCTTTGATGGCCTTCTGCGACGTATACTGGATGTCATACTCAGTCAAAATCATCTGCCAACGAGCAACTCGTCCGGTGAGAGTCGGCTTCTCAAAGATGTACTTCACTGGATCCATCTTAGAAATCAACAAGGTAGTATGGTTCAGCATATACTGTCTCAGTCGGCGAGCAGCCCATGCCAAAGCACAGCAAGTTTTCTCGAGCAGTGAATATCTTGTTTCACAGTCGGTAAACTTTTTGCTAAGGTAGTATATAGCATGCTCTTTTCGACCAGACTCGTCATGCTGTCCCAATACACACCCCATCGAGCTCTCAGTCACTGACAGGTACATTATCAGAGGTCTCCCAGGAACTGGAGGTATAAGGATCGGAGGTTTCTGCAAATACTCTTTTATCTTGTCAAAAGCTTTCTGACAGTCATCATTCCACCTGATTGCTTGATTTTTCCTTAGCAATTTGAATATCGGTTCACACGTGGCAGTTAGGTGAGATACAAACCGTGCAATGTAATTCAATCTCCCTAAGAAACCACGAACCTGCTTTTCAGTTTTCGGTTCAAGCATTTCTTGAATAGCTTTGACTTTCGCTGGATCAACCTCAATCCCTTTCTCACTGACAATGAAACCTAACAGCTTACCGGATCTCACCCCAAACGCACATTTGTTTGGATTCAGCCTCAGTTTGAACGTTCTCAACCTTTCAAACAACTTCTGCAAGTTTACCAGGTGCTCTTCTTCTGTCTGAGACTTCGCAATCATATCATCCACGTACACTTCAATTTGTTTGTGCATCATGTCATGAAAGAGAGTCGTCATAGCCCTCTGATAGGTAGCACCGGCATTCTTCAGCCCAAATGGCATAACCTTATAGCAGAACGTGCTCCAAGGTGTAATGAATGTCGTATTTTCCATGTCTTCTGGCGCCATCTTGATCTGATTATACCCAGAGAATCCATCCATGAAAGAGAAAACCGAAGATTGAGCAGTATTATCAACCAATACATCAATGTGAGGTAATGGGAAGTCGTCTTTTGGACTGGCTCTATTTAAATCCCGGTAATCGACACACATCCTGACTTTACCATCCTTCTTCGGCACGGGAACGATGTTGGCCACCCAAGGGGGATAACTAGTAACTGCCAGAAAACCCGCATCCCACTGCTTCTGAACCTCTTCTTTGATCTTGACAGCCATATCAGGACTAGTTCTGCGAAGCTTCTGCTTTACCGAAGGACAATCTTCTCTGAGAGGTAGCCTGTGCACCACAATATCTGTATCCAACCCAGGCATATCTTGATACGACCATGCGAATATCTCCACATATTCTCTCAGCATCTCAATCAACCCTTTCTTGACAGATTCTTCCAAAGCATCCCCGATCTTGATCTCTTTCCTGGCGTCCTCAGTACCAAGGTTAACAACTTCCAACTCCTCATGATGAGGTTGGATGACCCTCTCCTCCTGCTTCAATAATCTGACCAATTCTTTGGGGAGTTCACAGTCTTCTTCACTCTCCTCTTCAGCTTGGTAAATGGGATTATCAAAATCATATTGAGCCATAACAGAATTGTTTTTAATGGAGTTCGCGAGATTGATTCTGCATGTTTAGTGCTTTATTTTAGAAAAAGAGTTCAAGAAAGTCACACAAAAAAAACAAAAACATTGCCATTTTATTGTTTTGAAAGTGAAAAAATAAAAAAGTAAAAAACAGAAAGACAGTGAGCACAAACTTGATTGCAAAACGTCCTTTATTAATTGATAATCATTGAAAACATGATGTGGCCCTACAATGAACCACTACGCCTCGGGAAAAGCGTAGGGTTTGTATGCAGAATGAAAAACAAAAGAAAATTACTCTGTCTGAAGAGTAACTTGGACTATTTCTTCAGCAGTCCAATTGTTCACCATATCCCCTGGAGCCTGCGGGCGCACCCAGTTGTCCATATCATAATCACTGTCACAGTCTTCACTACTGGTTGCGAAGACGTCTCCATGATTCATCAGCCCAACGCTGGTGAAGGTACTCGACCCTCTCTGATCTTGAACACCTTGCTCTGCCTGCAGAGGTTGATAACCAATACCAAATTTGTCTTCTTTGATGGGCAGGTCAACCATCTTGCCCCAGCCTTCTGCATTGCCCGAGTTGACAACCTCCATAGCCTGCTTGTATGACGCAATTGAGGCACCGGACTTCTTCTGCTCAGCAAAAGCCACCTTCTCAATAGCAACGGTCTCAAATGCTTGGCACAGAGTTTCGTGGATCTCGCCATCCACCTCCACATACTTGAAAGAGGATAGATGACTCACAAGAATGTCCTCCTCGCCGCACACAGTTACAATCTGACCGTTCCATACATACTTCAACTTCTAATGGAAAGTTGACGAAACTGCCCCAGCCCCATGTATCCAGGGACGCCTCAATAAACAACTATATGCTGGTTGAATATCCATCACATAGAAGATAATGTTAAATACCTCCGGGCCTATCTTCACTGGCAACGTGACTTCACCAAAAACTGACTGCTTGGATCCATCAAAAGCACGAACAATAAGATCACTCGGAGTGAGGACAACCCCTTCAACATCAATCTTGCTCAGAATCTTCTTGGGCAACACATTCAAAGAGGAGCCAGTATCCACCAACACATTTGACAACACTGCACCTTTGCACTCCATAGTGATATGCAGGGCTTTGTTATGGTTGCGACCCTCAGGCGTCAAATCCAAGTCTGTGAAACCCAAACCATGCCTCGTGCTCACATTAGCAATAACACCCTCCAATTGGTTGACAAAAATCTCCTGAGGCACGTAAGCCAAATTCAACATTTTCAGCAAGGCGTTACGGTGTGCCTCAGAGCACAACAACAGAGATAGAATGGAGATCTTGGACGGAATTTGATTCAATTAATCTACAATCTTGTAGTCACTCTTCTTAATTATCTTCATAAACTCCTCCACGTCTTTCTCAAAAGACCCCTCAGGCGCTTCCCTCTGTACGGGTTCTTCTTCAACCACAACTTGCTTTCCCTTTGCTTTGTCAAGAGCCTCGACATTATTCTCTCAAAATCTGCGGTGCAAACAGACGACCACTTCTAGTGAAACCTCCTGGTCCCCCTACATTGTCCACAACCGGACCAACAGTTACTGGAGCTTTGATTGGCACACCAATTGTCACTGGAGCTTGATTCACTGGTCTTGTCTGATTCTCTGACCTTCTGTTGCTACGGAAAGAGTTGTCGTACCTCCACGGAACTGCTATACTATTCTCAACATGTGTTCTATCAGAAGCAACTATAGTAGTAGGAGTACCAACCGTCCCTGGTGCAGATATGGTTACTGGAGTACCAACAGTTGCGGGTGCACTAACAATTCTCGGAGCACATCCGGGACCCTCTGACGGTTTGAAGTAAATGGTGACAGTTGACACCACTCCACGATCTCTCACAGCCCTAGCAAACTGCAGACAACCCTCATCAATCATTCCCTGGATACCTCTCCTCAGCTTGTCACAACCATTCTCTCGATCAACACAATCTGAACAGCCCTTATCACAGGCCGGGAACACTCCCCCATTCAATAGACGCTCTTTCACAACAAACAGCGACGTCTGAACCTCGTCAACATTGACCACCAAATCCAATGCCTCCTCACCTTCCACATTATTCACCCTAGGCCCACCATGTTGCGGCATAGGGTTGTTCACAACATTAGGCACAGGAGCAAAATTGATTGTCTTGGCATCAATCAGATCCTGGACCTTATGATGAAACGCCCTACAATTCTCAATATGGTGCCCCGGTGCACCGGAATGAAAGTCACAACGGACATTGGCATCATACCCAGCAGGTATCTTCGTCAACGGAGCCATAGTGCGTAATTCAACAAACCCTAACCTGAGCAATTCGGGTAGCAACTCAGCATATGTCATCGGCAATGGGTCGAAACGACGGTCCGACATTCTCTGCCTCGGTTGAAACTGGAGTTGCTATTGTTGTTGTTGTTGTGGTGGTGCTCTTTGTTGTTGTTGTTGTCGTGGTTGAGGTGCTGGGATGGTTACAACGGCAACCTGACGGTACTGTCCTTTGTGTATATTTCTCCCATGATGCACAACATTAGTCTCACCCTCCCTCCTTCGGGGTGCCCCAGCAAATGGCTTCTTAGAACTGGAAGATGAAGAACTAGAATCTTGAATCCTCCCTGCTTTAATGAGACTTTCAGTCCTCTCTCCGTAGATAACAACGTCAAAAAAGCTACCGAACGGGCAACTCCTCATACGGTCCATAAACACTCCTTGTAGCGTCTCGATGAACATGTCGGTTAGCTCTCTCTCCAACATAGGAGGTTGCACCCTTGCGGCTAACTCACGCCATCTCTGGGCGTACTCCTTGAAACTTTCCCCAGATTTCTGGAACAGACTCTGCAGTTGGGTTCTGCTCGGAGCCATATCCATATTATGCTTATATTGTCTCAAGAAGGCTTCACCCAAATCCCTCCAACTTCTAACAGATTCTTTCTTCAGGTCCATATACCAGTCCAAGGACGCTCCAGACAAGCTGTCCTGGAAGAAGTATATCCACATCTTCTCATCGTCTGTATAGGCGGAGATCTTTCTGAAATAAGCCTGCACATGAGTGCGAGGACAAGAAGTGCCATTATATTTGTCAAAGGACGGCGCCTTGAATTTATAAGGGATCCTCAGCCCATCAACCAAACCCATATTCGTAACATCAAACCCCAAAGAGCTCTGACATTCCATAGCATGGATTTTCTCAGCTAGGGCATCAACCTTCCTATCCCTTTCGTCGGTTCTTCCCACAAATTCATCATCCTCACTGAGGAGAGTAAACATATCCTCCTGTATGTCAACCAACGGAGCAGGCTGGTGAACTGGAGCACGAGTCACTCTGGCATTAGCAGTCTCTAGAGCAATAGGTTGTCCGTTGATTCTGATACCCCTCAACTCATCACCCACGGCATAGTTGTTGATGGGAACAACAGCAGTAACGGTGTCATGGATTGGGCCTCCCTCTGGCAAAGTATGGTTGACAGGCGGAATTGCAGCTTCCTGTCTCTGAACCAAGGCTCGAAGTTCTTCTTGACCTTGCGCAACCCCTTGCATCATATTCATAAACTGGGCCATGTTAGCCCTCATCTCTGCCAACTCAGCTTGAAATTGGTCCATGCTTCTCTGTCGATTCAACCTTGTCGCGTAGCGGTGCGGACGTTGATCAACAATCCTGCCTGAAACAGGAACCAGAATGAGAAGTCTTCTTCAAAGATACCTGTAATGCAAGAATGATATGTGTATGATGCACATGATGCGTATGATGCATATGATATGTTTTATCATTCCTCAAGCATTCAAGAGCCTTATTCACTTTTGAAAAATGGCAACCTGCAACAGAAACAACAAAGCAGCAACCTACACAAGACAAGAAGCAAAAGGTGAAACATCAACAATCTCATCTATAGACATGAGCAATAAAGGTCATACAAACATAGTTCAATCAAAGATTCAAATCAACAGAGTACAAGGAATCCCATCCAACAATCCTGGAGGTGATTCTCAAAACGAACAACAAAACAAGCTAAGAAGGTCGTCCTCCAGGAATAAGAGTCTTCAGGTACTGGCACTGATCAATCAACTGGTCACACTCTGAACAATCAGGTAAAGGGGTGATCTTCTCCTTCAGCTGTCTTCTGAGCTCCACAACTTCTTCTCCAAGTTGGCTCTCTAATGCATGCCTCAGGTCTACCTCCTTCTTCAACTGAACATCCTTGTCTTTGAGCTGCCTTTCCAAGTCTCGTATCTTCTTCTGGTAATTGGCTTCCGCTCTCTGCAACCTCAAACGCTCACGGTGTTCTCCATCCAACATTGCTTCAATCTCCTCATAGGACCTCTTCTTGCTTCCCAATCTATTAGCGCTTTCTCCTTGCACTCCTTTGAGTTTATGGGCCAGACTCAACTTATCAGCCTTGGCTTTGTAAAGCTCCATCTGGATATCTTGTTCCTTCTCTTTCAACCGACGATTCTCCATTAGGGCTTGTTTATAATACTCAGCAGACACATTCTCGGAAAGGATCAAAGGCGGTTTCTCTTGCAATGGCTCCATCCTATCATAGGGCAACAACAAGGTCTCAACTCTATTCTTGACCCAATCAATGTAAGCAGGCATAACAACTGCAAACTTCTTCCCTAGCACAGCTCCATCTTTGACACCAATGTTCTCCCAAGCCTTTCCTACTTGCTCCAATCTAGCTGGGTCACTCCACTTCTCAAAGTACACACTCTCAGCTATCTCAACATCTAGCGGTCTTCCACTCATAACAAACCCCAACTGACGAAGAGAAAGAACCGGGTTGTAATTGATGCAACCCTTGGTTCCTATGAGTGGAACATTACGAAACCCTCCACAACTCATGATGACATTACGCACATTCATCCGGTAAGCTTGCCACTTGATATCATAGGACGTGAGTGACATAATCCTCTGAGTCCACTTATGAGTGCTCTGAGTATCCACAAAAGGTCCACTGGTTGGTAGAAAGGACAAGAACCATTTGAGTAATAATGGGAGACAACACCTGATGGCTCCACCCTTACCATGCCTGCTATGAATAGCATAGTAAGTGTCAGCTAACAAGGTAGGAACTGGGTCTCCTCTGATGAAGATAGTGACTGCTGCAAGGTCCACAAAATTAGGCATACTCGGGAACAAGACAACTCCATAGATCATAATTGCCAACTGAGCATTGAAAGCTTCCCAATTCTCTTTCTTCGCTTCCTCCTTAGCCATCCTCACCAAGAAATTCAAAGGCAACCCCACAACATCACCACTGGATTTCCAATTGTCACTCACCTCCTTGATACCCAAATAAAGAGCTCTGGCAACAACCTTGAAATCAACCTCCTTTGACACATCCAGGAAAGGCACCTGGTACTTGATCGGGACATTCATCAGGATAGAATACTCTTCAAGAGTGGGAGCTAACTGATAGTCCTGGAAAGTGAAGCAACGGAGCTCTGGGTCATAAAACTGTAAAAGAGTCTGCAACGGTACTGGGTCAACCACCATCTTCAACAGCATCAGAATATCCCCATACTGATCATCAAACGCCTTCTGATTACCACCGGTCACCAGATTACTCAACTCTACCAAAGGTGTCACCGGCTCACGGTGAAAATTGTAGGTGCAAGTCTTCCTCTTCAATTCTGGGATGGCTGCCATCTCTCACTGTGAACAGACTCCTGAATGAACCTGAGAAATGATATGCATGTACAGGTTAGTTTTTTTCTTCTTCTTTTTTTTTTTTTTTCATTTTTTTCATTTTTTTTTTGAAAATAAACACGCTATGATGCAAATGATGCAATTATGACTGGTTGGTTGTGTATCACGGAGCACAGGATCGGAACTTCGGCATCGGAATCGGAAACCACAAACCCAAGTCATTTGAAACCCACAGTCATCTGGAACCCATATTGAACCAAGTCACCAACAGGACCAAACAGAAGTCACCAACAGAATACAGTCACCAACAGATCAAGTCACCAACGGTACCTGTAATGATCATTCCCTCCCCACTCACGGGTGTCATCTAGGCCAGGGTAAGGTCAAGAGAAACGCAGGATAAATAACCCTTTCAAGAATATCATCATATACACACCAGATGTATGTAACGATAATACCCCATCAGAGTCTAAACTGCTCGTGATATCATGTTCCGCTAAGTGGCACAATACCACCCGCTTCCCATGAATCACTCTATTCCTAGGTGTCCTAAAGTTCACTCATGGCCTGTGTATTGGGCCTTTTACCTCTTGTAACTCCCACCCCACAGAGAGACATAGATACACAACCAACACAATGAAAATATGATGCATGCAAACATAAATGCAAACATAACAGTCACATCATAATCATAAATGCAATAAATAAAACAGTAAAAGCAACCAAACCCTATCCTACAGAGCGCTAGGATTGACTCGCTTAGGGAAGATGAACCAGCAATAGATCAACTTCTCGGGATAATCCCCAGCAGAGTCGCCAGCTGTCGCATTACGCGAAAAACCGGCGGGAAAACGAAACAACAGAGCCGCCACCGTGCGTTATTTATCCCAAAGGAGGGAAAGGAAACGCTCGAAGTAAACCTGGAAAGGACATGGTCTCGCGACCAGAGATTGATAGGATCGGGAGTCGGTTATGCGAAGGGAAGGTATTAGCACCCCTACGCATCCGTCGTACTCGACGGGATCCACGCTCAGAAAGAATAGAAGAAAGGTTGCTAAAAGACTGCTCAAAACACTGCACAAGCTGGACTGAAACACAGATGAAAGACGGAAGAAACGGGACTCGGCAGGATATCGCATCCTGGGCCTACGTAGTCTGTCAGGCACAGACATCAGAGTCGACGTAGTTCGGGGAATAGGGGAAACGTGCTCGCTAGGATGTCGCATCCTATGCATACGTATCTTCTCTAACCAGAGAAGAATCAGAGCACTCGTAGCTCGGCTAACGCACGCTGAAACAAAACACTGAAACAGGGACGCTGAGACAGCAAACGAAACACACAACTGGAATCGGAATGCCAATCGCTGGGCTTACATCCAACTCCGAACAAACAAACGCACACAGGAAACCTGTCATACCCCAATTTTGTCCGGGCATTTTAAAATTTTCATAAATTCGATTTAATTTTCAGTTTACATCATATGTACGGCATAACATGCATTTTATCATTAATAATAACTAAAATATCAGTCAGGATAAATTTATTGAAAATACAGACAAATCGGTTGAATCATTTTCTCAAGAACGTGCACAAATCAGCGGGTAAAAAGTTTCGAAATTAAAATTGCAGACACCAGTATTATTAATCTATAGTTCATGTAGTTTAACCTGGTGTGCTCGTTGTATTTTTCAGCAGCTGTTTCAGTTGCGTTTTGACCCGCCTGAGCCTTTTAACCGATGAAAATTTATTTCAGAATTTGAAGAAACGCTGTATTTTTTCAATAAGTATATTTTGCACTGATCATTCTCATGCTCCGATTTAATTTTTCGACCAAATTTTTGCCCGACTTTTATTCATTTTTAGTCGTTTTAATTTTGTTGTTTCGTCAAAATAGTCAAATTAAATAAATAGAATTTTTCATGTTATTATTTTAATTTTATCATGATTATGTAAAAAGTTGTGAATTTTATTTGATTCAATTGATTTAAATTGTTTTAAATCGATTAAATCATCTAAAAAAGGGGATTATATGCATTTTGATTTATTTAAATAGTGTGTGTTTCTTGGTGTGTTTCTTTGATTCAATCCAAGTCATCGATTCAAATTAATCAATGGTCTATGTTAAGTAATCCACACTTATCCTAGTTTATCCAATCAAAATTAGGATTTAATTAATATTATTATTTTAAAAAAATCTGAAAAATAAATAAAATTAAAAAAAAACTCTCTCTCTCCACACACTCCAACGGTAATAAAAATTGAAAAAGTTGATGCCAACTAGCTATTTTTACTCTCTCTTGGCCAACGGTAACAATAAAAAAGAGAGAAATAAAAGCAGACAGGTTATCCCTCTCTCTGGGCTCACACATTCGCCATTGTCACTAAGTTTAGGTTCCACACACAAACTTGACTCTCTCATCGTAAAAAAAAAGGGAGAAACGGAAAATTCTGAAAAAAGCTTTTTTTTCCACCCACCCATTTCTCATTCAACGTTTGAAAACCACCGTAAACCGTCTTCATCATCTCCCTCACCACACCAAATCGCCGCCGTTACACCACCCCCAAAACCACACATCTCTCTCTGACTGACAAAACCGCTCCGTCCATCTTCCACAACTCACAAACCCCCACCGGCAAAACTTTCACAAACCCCACACCGGCACTCCAAAACGCAAAGCCGTAACACCACCTCCATCCTTCACCCAACAGCTCTCACCACCATAAATAACCGGCGAAACGCTCCAACAACACAAACCTTTCACCGTAACGCCGCTCCTTCATCTTCCTATTTAAACTCCAACGACCCACCGTCAACAACCCTTCACCGTAACGCCGCTTCATTATCCACGATCTCGTCTTCGTCGGTGAACGACAAACAACCGTCGCCGCCAGACACAACCTTCACGCCGCCATCACCTCTCTCATTTCCGACATCATCTTCATCGTGATGTTAACAACACAACATCACTGCATGTGTCAGATTTGTAAACATTGTTGCTGCATTTAAACATTTCCACCGCTCCTAAGGAAATCTCAAGATAAGGCCTGCAAAATGTTAATCAGGCTTGCACCATCGGTTTCACATCTCCGATTCAACACTGTTTTTTTCGAAAATTGTGAAGTTTATTTTTTTTTCTATTCTTTTTGGGGTTGTCCATTTCTGTGCAGGTTTGAGTTTGATTTCCGTATTATATCGGAAAACCGTGAGGACGTCGGTTTGATGAGCATTATGACGCCACGCCGCTGCTGTGATTGATTCGTGTACACAATTTCGGTAACAATCCAAATAAAACTCAGTTTTACGCCGTTTGATGTTTTAGATGTTTAAATACTTTTGATTTGTTTGTTGTTGCAATATTATGATATGTATGTGTTGTGCAAGTTGCTGTTGCGGATTTGTACTAAATTCGATTTGATTCTGCATTGTTAATGACTTTTGTTATGTTGTTTATAATATAGTAATAAGTTGAATTGTGAATATCATGCATGTGTCTCTTCCCTAAAACAAATTAAAATTCATCATATATATAATTTATTTGTCTATGGCAGGAAACTTTGCAAAAGTTACATTTGGTTCTACAAGTTACATTCTAATAGCAGTAGGCAATGCAAGTTGTTAGTTTCAGTAACACAAAGAAGAAATCAAACATTGATACATCCAATTTAAATTATAATATTATCTAGTAAACCAATCCAATAGTTATTTTGGTATAACAATTGAGTTATGAGCATACTGTAATTATAGTTCGGTTCATTCTTTTTTTTTTTATATATAGCAGTTTTCATTTTAAAATATATGCCAATTCTATATGCCAATTCTATGGCTGAAATGATCACAATAAATAAACATGTTCATTTTTTACTACTTGTTTACACATGATGTCTTTTGATGAAAATTGTAATATACTGAGAATAAATTTGTAAATATTTGTGTCACTACTATTTAATTTCATTGTGTGCCGTTATGCCACTAAGATTTCGATACATTTATTTGATATTTTCGCCGCGTTTCGGTCCATTACGTACGGCATTTCGATACCATTGTTGCTATGTATGAACCAATTTTGAGCCCATTGTGCGTTAATTCGCTTCAATTATTCAAGTCAACTTTGTTCTAGGTATATATATCAGTTAATTAAAATCCATTTAAATTAGTTAATTTTAATAATTAATTTTAATTACCTTGAATATTTGATTTAATCAAATAATTTTGATGATTAATTTTGATTATATTAATTAAGTGGTTTAGTTAAATTTTAATTAATAATTTTTGTTAATTAAAGATTGATCACTATAGCAAATTCCTAATCATTTTCAAATCATACGAAAAAGGAGATGGTTTTGAGTTTTCAACTCCTCTCCTCGATTGTTTACGAATTCTTTTATTCGGTTAATCGAATGATTTGTCATCTCTAATCCACTTAAGCACAAACTCCGATTAAATCAAAACACTTTTATAATAATGAAATGAAAAAGGAGATGGCTTTGAGTCTTCAACTTCTCTCCTCGATTGTTTGAATACGAGTTTTCCTACTCGGTCAGTTAAACACTCGTCATCTCGTTACAAATTTTTAAACCCGATTAAATCAAATTATTTTTATAATAATGAAATGAAAAAGGAGATGACTTTGAGTCTTCAACTTCTCTCATCGATTGTTTGAATACGAGTTTTCTTACTCGGTCAGTTAAACACTCGTCATTTCGTTACAAACTTCTAAACCCGATCAAATCAAATTATTTTTATAATAATGAAATGAAAAAGGAGATGACTTTGAGTCCTCAACTTCTCTCCTCAATTGTTTGAATACGAGTTCTCTTACTCGGTCAGTCGAACAATTGTCATTTTATACAAACATACAACTTAATCAAATCATTTTCACAACAAACTGTACGAAAAGGGAGATGGTCTTGAGTTTTCAATTCCTCTTCTCAATTGCTTGGATATGAGTTGTCTTACTCAGCCATTCAAGTACTTGTCGTCTATTCTAAAATACATCAACCATACACCCTTATTTTCATAAATACTCAGATGAAACAAAAAGTGGTTTAGAGTCTTCTATTCCCTTTCTCGGTTATTAGGATACGAGTTGTCTTACTCGATTATCCGAGTATTCGTCATCCATTCAAAACACCTTAATTATTATCAAATTCTTTTTGAAATTAAGGATGAAAAGGGAGATGGTCTAGAGCCTTCGATTCCTCTCCTCGACTATTAGGATACGAGTTGTCTTACTCGACTATCCGAGTAATCGTCATCCAACCAAAATACCTTAACACATCAAACCTATCCTTTCTCGCCCTCGTGCGATCGAAACCAGTCAAACAAAACATCCAACATATTAATCCAACTTGTCACCCTCGTGTGATCAAAAATCTTTTCAGAAAGAACACTGTTAATCCTTTCTAATGCGCACAACAAACTAGTGTTTAAGCCTCCGCCGAGAGTAGACAAGCCAACGTTTAGCCTTTAGAATGTGATCTAAACAGTTGTTCATAAAAAACACACCAACCAACCGTAGTCCCCGAACTACGAATGCTCTGATTTCCTTATTACGCCATAAGGATACGTAGGCAGGAGATTGCTGTATCTTCGCGAGCACACTAATAAAAAATGAAATGAATGTACAAATGGGAGATGCAAATTTGAGGTGCTACAGAGGGCTTAAGCAAAAGTATCTTCCTAGTTTGATTGAGCATGTTCTAATTTGATTAATTATAGTGAAAATCTCTTGTACTGCAAGGAAATTGGACTATTGCCTGTTTGAGAGGAACCATGATATATTGTGCATCTCTCTATTTAATTTTGCATTTATATTCCATTGTGCAACAAACTTTGAAGTCAGACTCTTATCTGATTCATACTCTTACTTGGATTAGAATCTGAGCTTAATATCTCAGGTTCTAAACAGGTTTGAGAAAATTAAGTAAATTTCCATATACATAATTCATCCCCCTTCATGTGTATATATTTCTCACCTTTAATTGGTATTAGAGCTCGACTGTGCTTATTTCACTTAATAGGGAAACATAAAAGATCTAGTGAGAAAAACTATTCAATAAGTGCTTCAGATTTTCTCTGAAGTTTCCTTCATTGGTTAAAGAATGGAAACTACAGAAGGTAAAGAAAGATGAGCTGAGGAGATCAAGAAACTTGTTTCTACTCTAAGTCTTTTGATTTGTGAGTATGAAAGGATTTTTAATCTTTAAGATTGACTCATGGGACAAGTATGCTTGTTGAAGAAATCAAGAAACGATTTCTGCTTTAAGTCATCTGCTTTATTAATATGAAATGATTCTTTAATCCTTAAGACTGACTCGTGGAGCAAATGCGCTTGTTGCAGGAATCAAGGTTTAATCTTGATCTGCTTGTTTAAAAGGAAGACTGATTAAACTTCTAGATCTTCAAAATTCAGAAAACCAGAAGAAGCTTCTGATGGAGGAGATTCTAAAAGGGACTCTGATGATGAAGAAATGGCTCTTCTGAATGAGGAGATTCTAAAAGGGACTCTGATGATGAAGAAATGGCTTTCTTCTTCAAGAGATTTCAATAACTGACCAAGAAAAGCAAGAAATTCTCTGGTAAAAGTTCCAACTTTAAAAGGTTTAAAGACCTTGGTGTATGTGCTGCTAAGTGTAGTAAGAGTCTGAATACACCAAAAATCAATGATAGAGAAGTCAAAGGTTTTGATTGGAATAAAACCTAAAATCTTCAAAGCCAATAGTTTCTGAAGAAATTAGATACTATGATCTTTAAGTCAAAATGTGAAAGGAGTTCGTAACCTAAGACCTCCAAGTCAATGCTTTCTAGAAGACCTAAACCAAAGACCTCTAGATCCATGTCTCTAAAAATTCAGAAAGTAAGGGCAAAGGTGAAGCATTTGTTATAGAGGTTGGATGATGGAAATTTACAACCTACATCAAGAGGAGATTATATGTTCCAAATACTAACTCAAGGGAGAAAAAGGAAAAAAGGCTATTGTCTCCAATCTTCTGAGCTTCAAGTTCTTGTTGAACAAGATACTACAAAGGATGGTCATAATCTGCACAAAGGTATGCCAATCATCTTCATTCTTTAAACAGATTCATTGCATGATAGGTTAACTATAATTGGCCTATGTATATGATCAATATGTGCATAAGCAGTTTAGAAAACTTTCTCGCGTGAGAACTTAGATTGAATCTATGGAATCTGATGAAATCTTCATAAGTTGACATCAAACCACTTAAGAACTTAGATTATATGGAATCTGATGAAATAGATCTCTTGCTTCTTCTCAACGCAGATATTGAAGATTTATCCTTTTCATATTTTAAATGTGAATGAAATTTCATTCAATATTTGGGAAAGAAGTCGATAACTAACACCGGGATAATGTAAGTTCTCATAATGTCCAGCTTCAAGATCTGTCATCTGTTTAACTTCGACATGTAGCGTGTCCTTAAGTTTCTCTTTTGTGCATTTCTTTTCTTTTTGGTTGGATTCTTTAAGTGTAATGTTTATGATATTATTATTGAGTCAAGTTTGTATTACTTGTAAAGCGTCTCCAATCAATGAATGAATATTGTAACACATTATGTCAAAAGAATTCCTTCATTTCTTTGTAATTTTAGTTTTTCTTAAGACTTGTATGTTCAAATTCTTAGTTTTTATTTGATGTATTCTTTTTTAGCTTCTGATTGTATAACCAAGTCAATTTCTATGGTTAATTGGATGTATCAAATGAATCGAATGAAAAAGGAATATCAAGTTAAAAGTGTTGTTATTTTTCTTTCTGAACTTCTTAAATCAGTTTACATTAAAGGAAATAATTATGTCTGAAATATGGTATGCTAATTAAAAATGGAATAAAACTTCATTAAACTAAAGGAATGATTGCAAAAAGATGTTTACAACATCAATCCTAATCATCCCTAGGCCTGCAAACGTAGAAAAAGTTTCCCCAATCTGAATCCAATTCCTCTTCTTCATCTAAATTGAAATGAATTACTTCTCTTAATCTTCTTCTTCTGATGGACTTCTTCTTACTAATCTTCTTTTGCGGCTTCAGTTCCCGAGGAAGATAAGTTGAAGGAATCTCTCCAAAGGGTCTGACCTTCTGATCAGAAGTTGCCTCAGAGACTACAATAGCCTCTGAAACAATGAGAGTCATATATTGTTTAGAAGTTGTATTCATCTTGAACCAAATATATGTGAGTGAATATGTTTTTTTACTTGAACGTGTGCTTTTATAACAAAAATTTCGGAAGATCAAACACTTTACTTGTTTAAGTTTCTGATCTTTGGAATTCTAAATGACAATCCTTGGAAATTAAGACGGTAGTGATTTACCGTAAGAAGTAAAGAATTTTTTAAATTCATTGTATTTTCTTTCAAATTTTGAAAATGCTTTAAATTTTTTTAAATTGTCTTCTTCTTTTGAAAAATACTTTAATCCTTTAAATGTTTTCAAATGTTTCAATGTTTTCGAGTCTTTCAAAATCCTATGCATTTAAAATGTTTTAAAATTCATTTTATTTTTACCAATTTTATTGTTCTTCTATTTCTTTCCAAATCGTTTTTGATAATGTCGAAGGGGGAGAAAATGCACGGTGTATTTAAGAAGAGATTAAAGCATCAAAACTTGAACAAAGTAGTTTCTGCCAAAACAACTTCTAAGTTATAAGCTTTATGTTATTTATATTTTTGAGCAATTTATCTTATTGAGCTTAAATGACTAATTTGATTAACATAGACATAACTTAATGGAAGCTTACAAACCTAACCTTAATGAACTATCAGACTAAAGGAGGAGCTTACAAACCTTAAACTAAGGTTTATCAAACTCGTGGGGAGCTTACAAACCTCAAACCCTGATGTTAGAATTTGTTGATTAAAATTATAGGATTCAATTAACACCGATAAGGATTTAAAAAGAGCTTACAAACCTCGTGTTAAGGGACTATTAAAGTTAAGGGGATCTTACAAACCTCACCTTAATGGAATGTCTAACTTAGGGGGAGCTTACAAACCTCGGACTCTGATGTTGGATTGTGTTAATTAAATTATCAACCATCATCTTCAATATATTTGTTTGTCATCATCAAAAAGGAGGAGATTTTTGGAACAAGATTTGCTTATGCCCTTAAAAAGTTTTGGTGATAACAAAGTATTTAAAGAACAATATAGTTTACTAATGGTTGTTCAAGTGTGCAGAATTAAAAGACATTAACCTTGATATAAATTAAGTTAATCACTTAGAAGAATCATTAAAGAGAAGCAAAGAGGTTATGAATATGAAGGATTGGAACCAAAGCCTTCAGACTCTACAAAGTCAACTCAAGTCTTTCAGATGGTCAACCTTATTCAGAGATCAACAAGGCTCTGAATACTGGAGTAGTTTGAAGTAAGTAGACTTTGTCATAAGGAATAACTCTACAACTTCTGGACAAGCTTCATCAGCAGTTCTGAAGATTATGCTTTAAAGGAATTTTGTCTATATCAAGTCAACAACTTTGAAAGTGTTCATCCAGATTAATTCTGATCAAGGATCTGATAAAAGGCAAGATTAAGAAAATGTGAACTCTAGACTTTGAATTCTCATTTCAACCAAGTTCTGAAGACATACTCTAATTTCTGATCATGCTTTAACTAATCCTATAAAATGCCTATGATTTAGGAAGTTAAGTATAAATATAACAATGACTCATATAAACCTTCAACAAACATATACAAGAAGTCTTCGGTCAAAAGTTATCTATAGAAGATCACGTGACAACGATACACTAATTTATGTCTAATCCAGAAAAAGTAACATTGTTAGGATCTTATCTCTCCACATGTTCTGAACTTTACTATGCTCTTCTCAAACGTATTTATGCTATTTGATTTTATAGTACACTTCATATGCTCTAGCTAAATACCCTTAATGGCTGCTTGTACCATGGGTATTTTCAATCTTCAACGGGTCTATTCTTAGCATCTATTTAAGAAGAAGATTGAAGACATTCCAAAAACAAGAGAATGTATGATGTTGAAGAATACGTGATTGTGTTCATATAACTGTGATACTAGTTCATAAAATGGGTTAAGAGAGAGAGAGAGACCGTGTTTCATAAAAAACACAGGTGAAAGAAACACACACAAAATGGAAAATATAACCAAGAGGGTTAAGTGTGTGAGAGTAGAGTGAATATGATCAAGAAGATCAACAGAACAGAAAGGCACAACAAAGAAGAAAATTTGCGCATGAAGAGAAGAAGATTGAAAAACTTTTATCTTCCATACTTAGGAGCAATAAACTTATATTCTGCTCAAGAGTGTAAAACCTTTGTGTATCTGCTTAACTAAGAAACACACATATAAACGCAAGGTTAATACTAGACTCTTTTGTTAAGAGAATCTGAAGACTTTAGTTGTTGTATTCAGAGTAAGTCTCTTTCTGTTAGATTGAGCAAAGAAGTATTGAACCGAGGGTTTAAGAATTGAAGTCTCATGCTTGCGGGCAGAGAAAGAACTTTATATCTGGATAGATTGAGCATTGAAGTCTCATGCTTGCAGGCAAAGAAAGAAGTCTATTTCAAGGATTGATTGAGCATGAAGTCTCTTTCTGTGAGATTGAGCAAGAGTTCTTGAACGGGTTATTTAGGAAATGAAGTCTCTTGCTTATGGGCTTGAGTAAAAGTCTCTTTCTAGTTTGATTGAGCATATTGTAATCTGATTGATTATAGTGAAAATCTCTTGTGCTATATGGGGACTGAACTACTCTCGGTTTGAGAGGAACCATGATATATTGTATGTCTCTCTATTTACTTCTGCATTTATATTTTGTTGTACAATAAACTCTGAAGTTAACTCTAATTTGATTCAGACTCTTACTTGGAACAGAATCTGAGCTTGACATCTCAGGTTCTGAACATGTTTGAGAAAAGAAATAAATTTCCCTATACACAATTCAACCCCCTTCTTTTGTATATTTTTCTCACCTTAAATATCTCCATCCTCACTTTTATTAATTAAAATGAACTCTTTCCCTAAGTCCCATATGTTTTTGGCCATCTCTATTACATCTCCATGTAATAGAATCCATCTATTTTTTTCTTCTAATTCACTCCCCACCAAATTCAAATCAGAGCTAATAGATACCTCATTATTTGAAGACCTTTTTTCAATGCAATTGTAGTTGACTATACTCCTTTTCTTCTTCTTCCTTTGTTACTTTTTTGCCTTAAGAATCTCTGATCTTCTTCTTCTTCTTCTTATCTCCTTATAGGATTGGACCTCCATGGTTGGATTTTTATCTTTAAATGAATTCTTCACAAGCTCACCTCCTCTTTCGTCGAGATTGAATCTAGTTGGAGAATGAATTGTTGAACATTGGTTTCTCATTGCCTTCGTGGTCGAATGGTTGACGATGTCACATAGGGAAATAACATTGTTTTGCTGGAAACACATGTTTATGTTTTCTTCGGCTAAGTTTTTTTGTGGACCGAATTTATTTGTTGGACCATTATCTACACTAAAACCCAGTTCAGTAAGTTTCTCCCACACATGTGAATTATTGTCTATGGTGTAACACTTAATTTCCCCAACTTTTTAATTAAACAAAATTACACGAATACTTTAATCCAGAAAGCTGTTACACATTCTCATCATTTTTTTCCCTCATCAAGACATTTATTAGGCATTGGAATAAACTTCAAAATCTCAAATAAATCATTTATTTGTATCAACAATGAAAAACTCAATGATAATAACTTAAACATCTCGGAAAACATATAATGCAACAAAATTAAATCATCCACAGTGTTACATATCATAGCGAATCCAAAACTAATTAACGAGAAAACGGTAAAATAAATGAAGGCCTTAATGTTATCTTCCAACTCACATCAACTATCACTCCTCCAGAGAATTTTACCACAACGTACAAGACACCACAAAACAAATAAAGAGGGGTGATAATTCATTCATATAAGTTAATGGCATATAAACTTTGAGGGTGGTACAACCAACATGAATATTCATCCACAACACATTATACACAATCAAATATCATCCATAAACCATAGACATTCACATATGCAAGAACGTTTTCAATGTACTCGTCACCTCTGCTTTAACATGCATGTGGTACCAAAGTTTTTAGAAGTCAAAGGCATGTTACTAAATTATCCACTCTTCACTGGACCGAAGTCATACTCGTCACTGGACCGAAGTCATACTCGTCACTGGACCGAAGTCCTACCTATCTCCATACTGCATGATGTATTAATGCAAAATAAAACACATAATATGCAGCTCTACCTCCATTATCATTACTCCTCACTGCTTCTTCTTAAACCTAAAACTCAGCATAATATTCACCAATATGAGGCCACAATAAATGGTTCCACCAAACCAAATCAATCTCATCATAACTCGACATAATAATCATAATCATAATCATATAGTTTCTCAACAATACTCGTCATTATAATCATACACTTTCTCAACAATACTCATCATTATAATCATATAATTTCTCAACAATACTCATCATTATAACATTCATATAACCACTCAGAGCATCCCAACATCACAACTTATCACATACCAACCATCAATTCATGAATACCTAATTGTTCAATAATTATCTCATAAGACTTATCATAAGTAAGCACACTCTTCTTATTTTCATGTACATGTTTTAACCTCTAAATCATTATTATAAGGTAGTATTACGTGTCAGCTACCCAACGATTCAAACCGCGCCTCAAACAGAGTCATGAAGCTCAAGTTATGATGAAATCATTATTTTAACCCAAATTTGCCTTCATGATTCGAATCATATGTAAACTGTGATTTGAATCAAATCACGTAGGGGCTACCTATAAGGCTATGATACGAATCAAAATTATAGTGTAAACCTATGATTCAAATTAAATCAGTTTTTAATATTTTTCTGCTAATTTTTCATGGGAATTTCACTCTTAAGCTCAACTTCTTCAACCTAGACCTATCTAAACTTCAATTTTGAACATGAGTAACCACACCTACTCATATAACGTCTAACACATCATTACCACGCGAATTTGACACATTAACATCAATTTATCACATCAATTTGTCATGTTCATATGATCAAGTCAATCTTGTTCACCAACTCTGAAGACTCTAGTAAAGTGAAGAATATGCACAATGCATATATACTTTTGTTCGGAATCCTCATTGGTTGCTTGATACCTAGAGAAGGAAGTTTTGATTGGATCTATTGGGATCACAAGCCTTTCATCTAGTTTTCTGATGAATTGTGAGAGACTAAAATTGGATGCTTACATCTTCAACCATATGTGTGATGCTATCAAGGTAAGCCAAAAGCATAACAAGAAGAATGGTCCTTATGACAAACTCTTATATGAACTGTTCCATTAAAGCATACTGATTGATGCTCTAAAGAAAGTTTCTGCCACTCAGGATCTGGAAGAAACATATGGTAACATTCCCTTTGTTAATGTTCTTGGTAATATGAATATCATTAAGATGAATGATATGGTTAAGTCTGAAGAAAGTATTAACATCAGAAGTGGCAAGACTGCCTACATTAAGGATTTTCCTTTTATTTCCAAGATGGATAATCTAAAAGTGATTCTAGAATATATCAAGTTGACTAAAGAAGAAACTTGTATACTTCTGACTAAGGGTGACATTCTAGATGCTCCTGAAAATGTCTACAAGCCTTCAAGGAAGTAAATAAAGTGGTATGTTCTTTTGTTTTGATGCCTACCAAGACCATAAGTTAGACACAGGAAGACTCCTCAGAAAACAACTTCTTCTTCTGTTAAACCAACACCTTCAAAGAAAGTAAGGAAGATGATTATTCCTGTAGAAGAAGAAGAAGTAGAAGAGGAAGAGGAAGTTAATTCTCCTTTGGTTAGGAAGACAAAGGAAATAAAGAAGTTGACTCAAGACATGATGAAAGAATCTATTGAAGAAGAAGCAAAGCTGATTATATCAGCTTGGAGGGATAAAACTTTGGAAAATTCGTCTGAAGATGAGGCTCTAAAGGAGCAAGCTCTGCAAGTAGAGGCTATTGCAGAATCTATTTTGAAGGAAGTATGGGAAGTTGATGGTGCTTTAGAGACTCGAGCTTTTGAAGCTGATGTGGAAAAAACATCCCTACTTAAGCAACAGTTGGTGCAGAAGTTTCAGATGCTGCAAAAACTACAACCATATGTATGATTTATCATCCTATCTCTAAGTCAATTTTAAATTCTTCTAGTCCTCAACCTGAAACCAAAACACCATCCTTATAATATTCCTCAGAACATAATCCCTCACCTCAACATGAAAACAATCTCTCTATAGAAATATCATGCCCTCCCCTAAACCAACCTCTGAATCTAATGTTGATAAATCAAATTTTCATTTTTTAGTCAGATGCACCTGAAGTTTACTTGACAAGAAACTTACCCTAGAGAATATGCCTTAGAGGAACTGGAAAGTCACGTAGATGGCGAGTTCACTAATGAAAAAACCAACCGGTACTTTACTTAGATACTGGCCAACCCAGTCCTTTAAACACCATGATTGAATCCCCTATCCACGTGTCTAGTAAAAAAGAAGTTCTAGTTATGATGTATCCGAATTTGAAACTGTGGATATCTCTCTAATTCAAGCCATACCCCTTGAAACCACACATTATGAATCTCACCAATCAAAAGACCAAAACAATTATCGACTTGAACATTAACCCCAACCTGACTCTGAACCTCATCCAAACCTTGTTCAACCTCAACCAAAACTTGAAGCTCATAATGAACCCCATCCTAAACAAGAAATCTCTGACCCACAATCCCCTCAACTAGAAGACCAATCTCAACCATAAGCCACAATAGACAAAATTGTACCAGAAATACAATCTGACCCTCAACCTCAACCATCCGATGCCGATAATGTGTTAGATTTTGGCATTATACATGTTTCCTTATCAGAAGAAATGACATCACTTATCCCTTCACCCCTTCCCCAATCTTTCAATCTAAACCCTTCATCAAATATCCAAACCCAAATGGAAGGATATAGAATTGTTTTCTATGATAGGATACAATAATTGGTTACTGAGAGACTCACTGCATCTAACCCAGTTGCTTATGCTACTAAATGGATACTCTTAAAACCTCTTTGGACTCAGTTCTACGAAACCTGAAGTCCTTCACTTATGAGACTGATGCTTATACCAGTCAGATGCAGGATCAATTAGAGGAGAAACTAGCTTCAGTAGTTGCTAAGCAAGACAAAACGAATACTCAACTATAGTTTGTGGTTTCCAAGCAAGATGCTATGGGGTCTGACACCAAAGCCATTTTGGAGATTTTGAAGAAAACACCTTAGAATTTAGGCTTAATACCCTTTTTTGTCCTTTATTGCTAACTCTTTTTGAAATATGATTTTTTGTGTGTATAATATGACATTTCTTTTGTTTGGTTTTAAATTATTATTTTTCAATATCTCTTCCCGATTCCTTTATTCTTTATTCTTTTTGTTGATGACAAAATGGGAAGTAGATATATAAGTATTTAAGCGTTTGAGTTTGATAGTTAAGAACTATTTTTGCTTAAATTCTGTAGATTATTTTACTGTGCTTTTAAGACCAACTTAACTAACCTGGATAGAACCTAGAAGGAGCTTACAAACCTCATTTTTGGACTATTAGACTCAGGGGGAGCTTACAAACCTCAGGCCATGAAGTCAAATAGTTAATTAAATAAACAACCACTATTATTATATACTTGTGTTTGTCATCATAAAAAAAAGGGATGATTATTTGAACAAAATTGATTTGTACCATATCTCTAAGATTTTGATGATAACACAAGTATTTAAGGAACAATAGGGTATGTTAACAAATATTCAACTGCGCAGAATCATAGACTAAAATTACTGAAGAGAACCTAGTACTGATACTGAGAATGGACATTTAAAGAGAAGCTTAAGATCCAAATTCTGAAAGAATAGAAGCTGAAGATCAGACTCTGAATGAAGTCAGCCTCCGAAGATCCAAACTCTGAAAGTCAGCCTCTGAAGATCGAGACTCTAGAGATTCAGACTCTAAAGATTTAGTCAATGCAAGGATCGAGAAGATTCTTACATGTCGCTATCAGACTCTGAGGACATTTTGTCTTCTTCTAATCACGTAAATACTTAAGCAAACATGTGCAAAAGACAACTGGGATGCAACATATAATTCCTTTTGAAGCAAAGAGATTTCAAATGAGCTTTCAACGGTATTAACCATATCAAGAAACATATTAACGTCTATGAATCAAACTTTTCAAAGACTCTCTTGTGCAATCTCTTCAATAACTCTTTTCTTTATCTTTATATAAGGATCTGAAGACTTGAAGAAGAAAAACGAACTATTGACAATAAAATAACCGTTACTCTGTCAAACAAAAAACACAAGTTTAACTTAGAATTTCTTAACACTTGTATAATCTTAGAATTTATTAATCTTAAAGAGTCTTTATGTGTTGTATTTTGTATATACCTCTGATTGTATATCAAGTGTAGTTTTTCACAATCTTTTAACTGTAAGTTAAGTTTAAGAAGTCTTTTGCTAAATGCTTGGGCATTTGAAGCCTCTTGCTTGTTTTCTTGAGCATTAGAAGTCTCTTACATATGTGTTTGAGAATTGAAAGTATCTTGCTTGTATGCTTGAGCATTTGAAGTCTCTTACTTATGTGCTTAAGCATATAAGTCTCTTACTTGCATGTTTGAGCATTTGAAGTCTCTTGCTTTGTGCTTGCACACCTGTAGTCAGTTTTGATTATAGTGAAGTCCCTTGAAAGTGCAAGGGGACTTGACTACTCTCGATTTGTGGGAGAAACCAGAATAATTGTTTGTGTCTCTCTTTCTTTTCTTTCTACCTTTGAACTGCTTTAATCCATTGCTAAACACTTAATCCTGATTTAGATTCTAGACTGTGTCTTTAAAATCTAATAAGAGATTTTTCAGAAAAGAAAGAAAAACCTAACACAATTCAACCTCCCTTTTTGTGTTTTTCTCACCTCCAGCAACATGTGACACATGCCTTCGGAAAAGACGAAGTCGGAGACACCTGAGCCCTATAAGTTGATGCATTCACATCAAATGAACTAACATTGAACCATAATCGTGAGGGTCAGACTCTTTCCTTTGCGAACATATGCATGCTGGGACACTCTGTTGTGCCTCAGTCGATCTTGGTTGTCAGCTACATTGCCTACAATTAAACCAGACAAGTACGACAAAAGACAAAATAATCAAACCTAGATGAAACACATTCAAAATTAAACCAAATAATGCAGAAAGACAAAACACGGAAATACACTTCCTTATTATTTGAAATCAAATTCTGAAACAATATAGAAGTGCATTTTCGTATTTATCTACAACTCAGAAAACACGCAAATGACATAAATGTAAGTGAAACAAAAAATGAACAAAACACATTGATCAGTTATACTATCTAACAATGATTATAATTATCTATATATTGATGTATATTACACAACATAATATTCTCATTTTTTAATGCATGTATAGAAAATCAAATGTGAACAAAATTGGATTCAAAAACTTATCAGATATGTAGTTGAAGTTGAGCACTTCGATTGATTGAATGTTGAGAATAAAAATTGACGAACAACTTAAATTGGATGAAGTAGAAAAAACACTTAAATTGGCAAAATAATATGGAAAGGATGAATAGAGGTAAGAAGAGTTTTAAAATGATTTTGATTGAAAACGAGGAATAAAAATGAGTTTTAAAATGATTATTTCTCCCCTAAGGAGGGGAGAAATAATCTCTCAAAATAATTTGAAGGGGCAAACTTGTAATAAAAAAATAAACGGAGGTTCTCATAGTCTTTTTCACACAGTAAAAACCCTAATTCGAGTATTCTCATTATAAATCTCGGAAGAACGCCTATTCATTCTCACTATCAAGAAATCCCTCTTTTCATGGTTTAATCTACGAGTCAGGTACTTTGATTTCTTCAGTTTTCAGTCTTGTAATTGCCTCTTGAGATTTCTTTGATTCATATTCCAAATGATTCATTGTTTATCTCATCATATTTGATGATAAGAGGCATAGATTCTAGCAGCCGTGTTGAGTCGCTTCACCGTCGTGATTTCCACCGGTGCAGTGAATAAACAGACTGCTAAATCACCGTTTCCCCCAATTTTCTAATGTTAGGTTACGATCGATTTTTGTGTGTGTTGATTTTGATGAAATACGATGGATCCAATGAAGGCATGAAATCTTTGAGACCTGAATGTTAATTTGATGTCAACTATAAGCATAATCTCTGAGGATCCATTTTTCAATTTACAATTTTTTCATTGTTTTCTTTGATATATTTATAATGTGTATGTTAATTATTTGAATGATGAATAAGCACTGGGCGCTGAGCATATTATTTGATGCACACTGCTAGTCTAGAAAGCTATATCTGACAATTTTTTATTTTAAATTTTACTTTGTCTTTGATTCTTTTCATTAAGATAATCTCAATTGATTTCTGTATTAATTTAAGATTTGTGAAAAGGTGTTTTCTTTCCAATATGATTATCATAACCACCAAAGCTAACATCTTTATTTCAACGAATATAGTTAAGTTAACATTTTTAATGCATGAATCTAAAACTTGAATTCTTATTTAATTAGACAACTTAAATTTGTGTCAATTAATTAAGTTTCAAATTATCTACTTGTATGAATATTTTGTGTCATTTTAAATGTCATTTTTAAAATTATATAACAGTTATTTTGTCAAAATTGTCTCTAATAAAAAATTAAATCTATAAATACATTGATTGGCAAAATTATCTTTAATTATTTATTAAAGGGAGAAGATTTAAATAAAATACATTGAAAAGTGGATCAAACACATAAATTTTTTGCAATTGTAATTGAGTTAGTTAGATGTAAACTGTGATCAATGTTTTCCTCCTTTTGCAGGTGCGGTGCTTCCCATGGAGCATTACATAATACCACACAACATTTAAATCAAAATCTAGGATCACATTACAACTTTTCCCTTTATGATAATATAAAAAAGAGATAAATGATGATGAACCTAAACAAAAAACAACTTGCAAACACATAAAGTAACTCATACAAACAAAACTAAACATAGCTAAAGAAGGATATACATTAAATAAGAAGAATATATTCCATATACAAAAGATACAAAATAAGAAGAATATATTCCATTCCATATACAAAAGATACAAAATGTGTCAAATGCAATAAATATGCACATTAACAATTCAAAAAGATGTTCAACATGCAAAACGAAATAAAATAGCAAAATGAAATAAAATAGAATCTGTATCTATTTAGTTTACAATAAAAAATATAGCAAAATGAAATAAAATAAAATCTAAATCTATTTAAAACATGAAGAATCCAAGAGTCTCAATTCCCGATCCCGAATCTTGAAAAGACTATGTGGGTTACCCTTTTATACACGACCCTTTAGTGGTATCAAAGTCAGTTGGTCCGTTCGGCTAAGTTGTTATAATGTGTATGTTCAGTTGTATGTGACATGTGTGTGAAAATACTGTTGATAATTGTTTATTTTTCTGATCATTGATTTGCAGGAACAAGTTTGAAACAAGTGAGGAAGAAACTCATGCTTCTCTAAGATATTTCAGGTGTGGGGAGTTGGTTAAGTGTGCCTCTATTGCAAATGTACATGTGTCGTTAAGAAGCTTGAGGGCCAGATGAGAGAGTCATATCCGACTCTGTTACTTAGGAAATTTTCGAGGGCGAAAGTTTTTAAAATGGGTGGAGTTGTAACATCCATAATTTAATTAATTAATTTAATTGAATTATTTAGATTTTTATTTAATTATTTGGTGTTTGGTGTGTCTTTAAAAGAAATTTGTTGATTATATGTGTTATTGAGGTGTAATGGTAATGTTAGGGTGTTACACCACTAGTACTCTTCCTATCTGATTTCATCCAGCAAAATCAGAATCAGGGAATCCTACTAAGCTAAAATTGCTTCCGTTGGGAAACCAAGAAACGTGGTGCGAAGTTCTGTTAAGATACCTCAAAATTCTTTTAATAATCTTAAAATGAGATTCCATCGCTATTGAAATCAAACCTACTAAACATAATATTTGACATACTTGTGGTTAAATAGAGTAGAGATCATATGATACCTCTATATTTAGTGATATCGATATTTACACCCTGTTCATCTTTATCAATTAGTAAATGTGAAGGCATGGCAGTAGAGATGCTTTTTGAGTTCTTAATATCATATTTCTTTAAAAGCTTCAAGCAATACTTTATTTGGATGATGAACGTGTTCATTTCTATTTGCTTGGTTTGCAATCCTAAGAAGTAATTAAGCTCTCCCATCAATGACATTTCAAACTCTCCCTGCATGATACTAGCAAACTCTTTACATGAGGTTCATCAACAGATAAAAAAATAATATTACCAACGTAAATCTGAACTAACAAGACATACCTTCCTTTACGCTTTATAAACAAAATAGTATCTACATTATCAATATTAAATCCTTTCTCAATAAAAAATCCACTAAGGCGCTCATACCAAACTCTAGGATCCTGTTTGAGACAGCAGAATGCTCATTTTAGCTTAAAAACAAAATAAGGATTTTCATGTTCCTCAAATCTAGGAGGTTGGTAAACGTAGAATTATTCATTTATAAAACCGTTAGGGAAAGCAAATTTAACATCCATCTGATATAACTTAAAATCCAGGCAACATTCAAATGCTAAAAGGAGTCAAATCGCCTCAAGATGGGCTACTAAAGCATATGTATCCTCATAGTCAATCCTTCAGCTTCACTATATCATTTTTCCCATAATCTAGCTTTATTTATAGTAATTATTTTGTTTCCATCCTTCTTGTTCCTAACACCTATCTAGTGATTATGACAATTTTGTTTGTAGGACGTGGACAAGATCCCAAACATCGTTTCATTTAAATTGAATGAGCTATTCTTGCATAGAAATGAGCCATCTCTCATCAAGTAAAGCATTAAATATTGTTTTAGGTTTACTTTGGGAAATGAAAGCAGAACACTTACATGATTTTTAACCTGAGAGTTAGTACTTATGCCCTTTTTGATATCTCCAAGTATGAGATCTAACAGATGATCCTTTGCAATAATCTATTCTTGAGGCATATGATTTGAGGTCTCTTGTTTGTCTTCCTCGTGTTTGCTATCCCATTTATCACCCTTTATGCCATCATTCTTTGGAGGATCCTCTTTAGGAGTGTCGTCTTTGACAAATTCCTCTGTTATTTTACATGAAACATCAAAACTAGAAAGAATAACTTTCCCCGACTTTTGGGGTTTTGTCTCATCAAAAGCAACATGAACTGACTATTCAACAACATACGTTGTATTGTTGAAAAATCTATATGCCTTACTCGATGATGGCACCCAAGAAAAATTCCTTCGTTAATTTTTTGCATCAAATTTTCCAAGTTTTCCCTTACCATAGTTTAAAATAAAGCATTTACATCCGAAAATGCGAAAGTAGGTGTTGCTTGAATGTGTCACATGCAAGTATACATGTATATTTAGAAGTAGCAAGTGATAAAAAGTAAGGATATCGTACCCACATGGAGTGAATGTTACTTAGGTTGATTTTGTAATGAAATATATTTTTAACTTAAGCGTTAGTAGAGATAAAAATAATATATGAATGTCACGAGCTCAATCTTTCCTCTTTAAACAAGATCTAAAAAGTGAAAGGTGAGAGTGAAATTATATCAGAGAGTGCATGTTAAGCCAAGTTCCACTAATGTTATTGAAGCAACTATGTGTTCATGATGTCTAGTGTCGTGTCATGAAAGGTCAGTGTGATCTAGAGGGGTATTTCTATAACATCAAAACATGCATTACTAGGATAACAGAACAAATCTCTAAGTCACACTTGTAACCCTTAAATACGTCTATTATATTCTAAAATCTCTTATAGTTGTAGTTCCTTACCTCTAAGTGAACTAATCAAGTGAATATCTCTATCCTACTATTTTTAACTACTTTTATTATGAAATCTACTTGTTGTTGGATCTCTCACAACAACAAGCTAGTATCTTTTTCTAAGTTGATCACTCAAAGAATCAGATTTGTAAGCAAGTTAGCACATAATAAAATAAGGCACTAAACAACACATCACTTAACATAAAAGCATTATAATATAAACTTCTCGCTACTCAATATAAAAAAGGTTTAGCTCATGATGAGCTTAGTACAAACTACATACATGGCTCTCAAAAGATATATTCTTAAACAAATATTGAAGAAGTGTAAACTTAAGAGTAACATGAAGACTTCTTGAGATGGATAATCAGCAAAAGATGACTTCAGACCCTTCTACCCAACAGATAAATCAGTAGCCACAATGACTGACAACTTATGTCCTGCCTCTAGGTAGACATATTGCAAATGAGCAGGCAACTACTTAAGCTCTAATTCAGGTGGAACTTCTACTAATGGTAAGCTTTGCGTCTTCAGTACATTGGATAATTCCAATACCTTTACAGGTTCTTCAAGAATATATAGTTTGCACAAGGGTCCACTAATGATACCATCATGTTGAACATCTTCTTTTTCCAACTTTCTCAACTCTTGCTCTAACACATTGTTTGAATTGAGTAAGTTCTTGTGGATGATTCCTTCCCAACTTGATATCATATAAAATTCATCCATGTCTTATTCAACATACTGTAGAGCATTGAGTACACTAAACACAACTTGCTTCCCATTGACTCTCATAGTGAGTTGTCCTCTTTCCACATCAATTAAAGTTCTTCCAGTGGCTTGGAAAGGTCTTTCCAACAGAATGAGAGTCTCTTCATCAGCATTAAAATCCATGATAATGAAATCAATAGGGAATTTGAGGATAACAAATGCTTTTGTCAGCTAGTTAGAGAGTAATTGTTGTTGGCATGACAACTCCAATTCCAAGTTTCTTGAAGATGGACAAGATCATGAGATTTATACTAGCTCCAAGATCACATAGTCCTTTCCATATAAAGTACCTCCTATTGTGTAGGGGATGGTAAAACTTACAGGGTCTTTCTGTTTTGGAGGAAGCTTGCCTTTAACCAATTGGTTGCACTCTCGAGTTTGTGCATCAGTGGCAAAATCCCATACTCTTTTCCTCTTAGGTAGAACATATTTAATGAACTTAGAGTAGTTTGGCATTTGTTGGATAACATTAATCAATGGTATATTAATGTGAAGCTGTTTTAAGATTTCCATGTACTTGCCAAATTGCTGCTCTTCTTTTGCTTTCCTAATCCTTTCAGGAAAATGAGATAGGGGTCTTTCTTGAACAATCTTCTGGACTCTGTCGACTTCTGGCATAACTTCTGGTTATTTTTCTGACTTGGAAGTCATTCCATTAGCATTGTTGTCAATATTTTATTCGTTATGTCCTTCTGAGGAAGGCTCCTCATTGGACTCCTCTCTATCTTGGGAACTGTCATGAACTGGTAGTTCTTCACTTGACTAATTGTTTCTTGATGTGGATCTTTCACATTCTTTTCCACTTCTAAGCTTAATATGTTTCAACAATCTAAACCCCAAATATTGAGGATGGAGCTTCAGTAATGCTTGGGAGGGCACATAGATTTATTGAACTAAGTGCAGTGGCAATCTGCCCCACTTGGTTCTCTAGATATTTAATGCTAAATCCTTGTACTAGAAACTGGTTCTTTGTCTCCTGAATGGAGGATTTCTAAATATTTTCCAGCTTATTGTTCCCTTAATTTTCCACATCATAATTCGGTGCAGAATAACTAGGAGGAATTTGTGGTGCTTTAGTTGACTTTGATTATTACTCCATGAGAAATTGGGGTGATTTTGCCAACCAGGATTGTAAGTGTTGTTATAGGGGTTGTTATACTTGTTGTTGCCAACATATTTAACAGAAACAATATTTTCTGAGCATTTTTCAAATAAATGAGCACTTCCACAAGTATACACAGGAAACCGCCGATTTGTCAATTACCACCTTTACATGTTCAGGCTTTGTCACTTCAGGAGTCATCAGATTCTTCATCATCTTGTGGATTTGATCCACCTGAACAACAAGAGTTGTACTCTCAATGACTTCATGAACACCAACAAGTTTCTTTTGAGTTGAATTAGAGGATTCCCTAGTGACAGGTGTTACACCCCGATTTTTACCCTGAATCCCGATTCAATATATTCATCATAGTTGTTGCACCTCTACATAGCATACCATGCATTCCATACCGCATAGTGCCTAGAATATCAGTCGAAATAGTTTTTTCGGATCTACAGGAAAACCGGTTGAACTAATCGACGGATGTGCGTCAATTCAGTGGACGAAAATTTTTAAAATCAAGCTTCCAGACATCAACTTTATTAATTTACGTTTCGCGTAGTTTAATCTGGTATGCTCGATTTATTTTTCAGCTAATTTTCGGCCATTTTTTGATCAGCTCGAGCCTGTTTAACCGGTTAAAATTTATTTCAAAATTAAAAGAAACGTTGTATTTTTTCAATAAGTTTATTTCGCATTGATCATTTTGGTGCATTCATTTTATTTTTTCGAGCACTTTTGCGCCAAACTTTTATTTATTTTGAATCCGTTTATTAAATTTTTTTTGTCAAAATATTTGAAATAAATAAATAGAATTAATTACATATTAAAATTGATTTTTATTTTATTTATTTTAAATATATGAATTGTATTTCACTTAATTGGTTTTAATTCATTTTTGCACTCAAAACCACTCCAAGGGCACTATTCGCATTGTTTGAAAATTGTAACCTAATTTCTTTAGTATATACATTAACTTTCATTGGTCAAATAGGGGTAGCCGCACCATCCATTGGTCCTCACTCTCATTATTTGTTTGAAAAAGAAAGAAAATAATGAAAGGATCTTCAGAAAACTAACGTGAAGCTTCGTAAACCATGTAAAACACCATCCAATTCATGTTACTTCTTCTTCATGCATAATACAACACCCTTTCTATAATAATGCTTTTTTTTTTTTTTATGTTTTCTTGCTAAAAAAAACAACAACCACACATATACACTTCATACATTTCCCTCACCTTCATCTCATACCCTCATTCTTCATCAAAATAATATCTCTCTTTACCAAGCCACAACAACAATAAACTAAAAGTTACATCATTGATGTTTATGGTAACACGACAACATCAGCGGTAGCAAGCTCCTCAACTCCGTTTTCAATCTGATCCATTTTCGGTTCAGTTTCTGCCATGTTGCTATGAATGTCAACGACCTTCTCCGATCTCCTTCATCAACTAATCGGTAACATTTTTTTATCCGTTTCAGATTTTTCGATTTTATTATTGGTTAGTTTGAATTGCTATTTGTTTTGCTTTTTGCTTTGAGAAGAAAAGATGATTGAAGAGGGAAGAGTTTTTTTAGTGTGTGTGTTAGAATCTAAAATAAGAGATTTTTCAAGGAGAAAGAGACATGATTATATTAGTGTAATAAAATGTTTGCTTCTTTATGCTTGTAGTATGTTAACTGGGACGCTGTCCCTTTCCATAAATTTATGTTTTGTATTTTTCTATTATTATTATTATTATTATTATTATTATTATTATTATTATTATTATTATTATTATTATTATTATTATTATTATTATTATTATTATTATTATTATTATTATTATTATTATTATTATTATTATTATTATTATTATTATATTATTATTATTATTATTATTATTATTATTATTATTATTATTATTATTATTATTATTATTATTATTATTATTATTATTATTATTATTATTATTATTATTATTATTATTATTATTATTATTATTATTATTATTATTATTATTATTATTATTATTATTATTATTATTATTATTATTATTATTATTATTATTATTATTATTATTATTATTATTATTATTATTATTATTATTATTATTATTATTATTATTATTATTATTATTATTATTATTATTATTATTATTATTATTATTATTATATTATTATTATTATTATTATTATTATTATTATTATTATTATTATTATATTATTATTATTATATTATTATTATTATTATTATTATTATTATATTATTATTATTATTATTATTATTATTATTATTATTATTATTATTATTATTATTATTATTATTATTATTATTATTATTATTATTATTATATTATTATTATTATTATTATTATTATTATTATTATTATTATTATTATTATATTATTATTATTATTATTATTATTATTATTATTATTATTATTATTATTATTATTATTATTATTATTATTATTATTATTATTATTATATTATTATTATTATTATTATTATTATTATTATTATTATTATTATTATTACTACTACTATTATTATTATTATTATTATTATTATTATTATTTTTCTCTCAAATTCTATTATTATTATTATTATTATTATTATTATTATTATTATTATTATTATTATTATTATTATTATTATTATTATTCTCTAAAATTCTATCAGTATCTATCTTGGTATATTTCTTACTATAATTTAATTGACAATAAGTTTAGATTATTTAAGTTGGGTAAGTTGCAAAATTGATTTTTTTTACTAACTTATATCTCATGTTCATACATGCACATATCTCCTTTTATTTCTTTTTTTCTCTTGTTATTTAGTTTATTTAGATTATCAATAAATTTATTTTATTATAGAGCGATTCCTACATGAGTCTACTCTAAGTGGGCTTGGAGCTAGATTCAGTTTGCTTTCGATTTCGGTTGTTTTTTTCAGTCCCGTGGCTTACTCTTGGGCCTTCTTACAATGAGCTTTTAAGCAATACCAATTTAATTTTCAATAATTTCAAACCTTTGTACATTAATCATTTTTAATTTAATTTCAAACCATTTTCTTAATTAAAATTGGAAGAAAAAGATTACCTGGATGAAATATCCAGTCGTAATCTCGAACATTAGGCCCAAGTTGTAAGAGCTTCTAAGCCCTAAATATTCATATTCTCTTCAAAATACTTGTAAATATTCAAACTTCTTTTCTCAATAAAATTGAAAGAAAAAGACTACCTGGATGAAAGGTTCAGATGTAGTCTCAAATGCTAGGCGCAAGTTGTAAGAGCTTGCAAGCCATAAGTGTTTGTCTTCCCTCTAAAATACTCCAATATTCAAATATTTTTTCTCAATAAAACATGAAGAAAAAGATTACCCTGGATGGAATATCCAGTCGTAATCCCGAATATTAGGCCCAAGTTGTAAGAGCTTGCAAGCCATAAGTGTTCGTCTTCCCTCTAAAACACTTATAAATATTCAAACCATTTTCATAAGTAAGTTGGAAGAAAAAGATTACTTGGATGAAATATCCATACGTAATCCCGAGTATTAGACCCAAGTTGTAAGAGCTTGCAAGTCATATATACTCATCTTTCAAGCCCAAAAATACATTCAACCAATCAAACTATTTTTCGCCGTCGTGCGATTGATCAGAAAAGCCTTTTCATAAACGAAAGACACCTTGTCTTAAGGTGATATAAAGTAATGCTTCAGCCACAATTGTTGAGTCGAGATAAGTGACGTTTTTTCGAATGTTGATTTATAAATCCATTTGATGTGTGGTATACATCCGCTCCTCATCTGTTTTGGGTAAAACAATGTTTTTGTCGATTAATACAATATAACTTTCGCTAAAATCGACCAACAAACAAATTTTTTTCTACCCAGAACTACGTAAGCCTTGATTTCTCTATTGCACCTGGAGATACGTAGGAGCAAGATTTGTAAATCTTGTCAGGCCCATTAATAAAAAACTTAGGTTTAGTCCCCTTCGTCGTAAAAAATCCAAAAACATCTTCTCTTTTCTTTTGATCCTATTATTCTTTCCCTCATAATAACTTGAGAAGCCTAAGATTTCAAGCTAACACTAACGCGCACAATAAACCTAATGGTTCCCGTTGAGTACAACGGACGTGAGGGGTGCTAATACCTTCCCCTTGCGTAATCGACTCTCGAACCTTGATTTTGGTTGCGATGACCGTAATCATTGTCGTTATTTCTTGGGTTTTATCGATATTTCCCTTTTTCTTTTTAGGAATAAATAAAGTTCGGTGGCGACTCTGTTCAGTCCATCATGCGAGCGTGCGATTGCGTTTCGCTAAGTCGTGTTATCTATTTTTCGAGGTGCGATAAGAGGCCATTGATAAGTGTTGGCAGTGATACTCTAAGTCAACTTGTAGCCTTCTTCATAAGGTTTAGACAAACAAGCTCCACCACTTGAGGCATCTAACATATTCCTTGATGAAGGCACCAATCCATTATAAAAAGTTTCAAGTTGAATACAGATTGGTATGCCATGGCGGGAACATTGTCTAAGTAGCTCCTTAAATCTTTCACAAGCGTCAAATAGGGATTGACCCTCTCCTTGTCTAAATGAGGTTATCTCATTTCTCATTTTGGAATTTTTGGAAGGAGGGAAATAGTTGGCCATAAACATTTCGGCCAAATCATTCCATGTGGCAATGGAATTAGGCTCCAAGCAATTTAACCAAATCTTGGCTCTATCCAGAGAGTATGGGAAGATCCTCATCCTGAATGCATCATCAGTGACACCAGGAATCTTAAAATTACTAGCAACGTCCAGGCATTGTCGTAAGTAAGAATCTTCGTTTCCAGAACCTGAGTACTGGCCAGTGGTTTGCAGCATTTGAAACTTCATAGGTTTGAATTCAAATTGTGGTGCATCAATTGATAGTCGTATGATCCCAGTATTCATGGCATTTGGATCAATGATTTCATAATCTCTGATGTTTCTCTCCCTATCATTGACAAAGCCAATGACGTCATTATCAGCCATGATAACTTCGGCCTTCGTCTAACTCTAATTATTCGTCTAGCTCTAATCATTATAACTCTGGTATGTCATCCAAAATGTAAGAATTAGGACTCCCTTGCAAATGTCAAGTAAGTTGAAATATCCTTAGTACTCTGAGAGTTCTTTCAGGTTCAGGGTCTCCTCTGTAGACTGGATGCAACAACATGCGTATATAACAGCTAAGCACCTGTCATGACACTAGAGTATAGGAAACGTTAAAGGCTCAAATGCTTAAATAATAAAAAATAATAATAATGAATATAAAATCAAAAATATAACTTGGCACTCCCATACAACGACGCCTAAGACTTGTTGCTTGAAAATGTGTCACATGCAAGTATACATGTATATTTAGAAGTAACAAGTGATAAAAAGTAAGGGTATCGTACCCACAGGGAGTGAATGTTACTTATGTTGATTTTGTAATGACCTATCTTTTTAACTTAAGCATGAGCAAAGATAAAAAATAATATATGAATGTTACAAGTTCAATCTTTCCTCTTTAAACCAGATCTAAAAAGTGAAAGGTGGGAGTGAAATGATATCAGAGAGTGCATGTTAAGCCAAGGTCCAATAGTGTTATTGAAGTAACTATGTGTTCATGATATGCAGTGTCATGCCATTAAAGGTTAAAGTGATCTAGAGGTGTGTTTCTACAACATCAAAACATGATTACTAGGTCAAAGGAACAAATCTCTAAGTCACACCTGTAACCCTAAAATACGTCTATTATATTATGAAATCCCTTATAGTTGTAGTTCCTTATCTCTAAGTGAACTAATCAAGTGAATATCTCTATTATACTCTTCTCAACTACTTTTATTATGAAATCCACTTGTTGTTAGATCTCTCATAATAACAAGCTAGTATCTTTTTCTAAGTTGATCACTCAAAGAATTAGATTTGCAATCAAGTCAACACATAATAAAATGTGGTACTAAGCAACACATCACTTAACATAAAACATCATAACATTAACTTCCTATTGCTCAACATACAAAAGGTTTAGCTCATGAAAAGCTGAGTACAAACTACAAACATGGTTCTCAAAGTATACATTCTTGAACAAATACTGAAGAAGAAGTGTAAACCTAAGAGTAATAGGAAGACTTCTTGAGATGGATAATAAACAAGAGATGACTCCAGTCGCGCCAGGGCTCAACAACTGGTACAATAAATGGTGAGAAGAGAACTCTATTTTCTCTCCACTAACCTCATACTATTATGTTATGTCTTGTGCTTCTGGGAAGTAACGGTAAACTCCTTTCTCAATCATCAGCAAGGTCTATTTATAAGCCTTCACTAGGGTTTCTTGTGATGTATTGGATCATAGGCCAAAAAATAAGGAAATCAAATCAAGCCCAACACATGAATCAACGCCTTAACATCATTATTTCTGCTTAGCAAGCAAGGAATCAGGCACAAAGGAACAATTGTGGGAGACATGGCGTCTTGTGACAGACTGCCATAATAGGGTGCATGCACCGCTATCCTTTCTTGTAGAGCACGAAGAGTAATGGTTATAATATTGTACCATATTTGTCTTCTAGTTCCTCATGGTCTTATCTACTTAATTCAAATTAATTTTCTTTAATCTAAAGCAACGTTTCCCTCAAGTACGTCATTCCTTCCAAGCTTTCCCAAGGAACTCAACTGCTTTCTCCATTTAATTTCTTTGGCAAAGTTTATATTCCTGCTTCAGCATGCACTCCCAGGTGATGTCCACTACAATATTTCCTTAGCACGACATAACTAACCTTAAAATCAAGCAACGAACATATCCAACTAACAAAAGGGAGCACCTATTGTGATTCAAGCTAATTGCTATAAAATAATTAAAATGAACTGAAACTAACAACTTAAAGGCAATAAAACTAATAATACGAAAGAATTAAGGTATGCAATTACTAACTAAATATGGGTTATCAGTAGGAAATATTTGATTTTATATCTTTAAGTAACTCACAAAATGCCTTCACCAGGGTAGGTTAAATGATTATCGTGTTTAAGACGTGTCATACAATGTTAATTGCACACGGCCAAAAGTACTAAGGTAAAGTGTAGTGTCCTAAAATGTCTTCACCAGGGTAGGTTAAATGATTATCGTGTTTGGAAACTATCATATTTATCAAGTCAAAGTGTAGTGTCCTAAAAGTTTTTGCCATAACCACAAATCTTCATTCTTTATGACCAAACATTTAGTATCATACCCTAACAAATTATTTAGGTCTAGAAAATAGATATTGTCAACCGTAGAACCCTTAAATACAAGACTTTTACTAGCCATATATTTAATTAAGCAACTCAAGGTTTAAAAAATGGTTGAATACCCTTTGTCACTTAATTGACTAACACTTAATAAGTTATGTTTAAATTATTTAACTAACAAAACTCTATCCATGGTTATTATGGAAGGATTTCCCACAATAATCTATCCTATAATTTATCCTTTATTGTTGTTTCCATTCGTTACGTGACCCCGTTTTATAGAATTAGAATCAAAGTTTGACAACATTTTAAGAAAAGTTATAGAGTTATGCAACATAAAATAAACACACAGAATAAAAAAATGCGGAAATATAAAGAGTTTAAGGAAAGATAGAAGACACATGAAGTTATAGAGGTTCGATCAAAGATAAAAAGGCCTAATTCTCTCTCCAAGAATTATTCTTAAGAGTATCCAATAAACTTATGAGCTTATAGTAGGTTGAACTCTTGAACCGCTTATACAAGGAAAATTGAAGTTTGTGGCTAACTTCTAACCAAATAATAAACACAACAGAGAAGCAATGAGTCTTCCTTCCAAATGATGGATCAAAACAGTTAGTTTCATTTCTACGAGAAACTTGGAGCGGTTAGTCTTCAAGATTTGAACAAAGATTTTATCATGGTATGATATTGAACCTTGATAGCTTTAAACACCGGGCTTAGCTTGTACACCGAGCTAACCAAGAACTTGTGAGATTTTACCACTAGAATGATCTCGAATAAAAATAAGCTTTGATCATGAGCCAAGCTTTATCCAAAACAAGCTTTTATTACAGGCTGAGCTTTAACCTAAACTTGGCTTTATCACGAGTTAAGGAATAACCTAAACGAAGACTTGATCACACAATCCTAAAACAAAAAATCTTTTCATGTGTTTAGCTTCGATCCCAAACAAACAATCCCTAAGTGGATAAAATGTTCAACCAAAGAGAAAATAAAACTTCCTTCGTGAACTTACAAAACTACCCTTCCAGAATTATAGCTTCCTCACCCGTATAATGACTTTCTAAAAATAACTACAATTAAACTTTTGGTGAGAGAAAGTAAACAAAAGTATTTTTTAGAGAGAGAGAGTGAGAAGTGAAATGAAATCACATTTTCTAGATGTTAAAAGAAGTAAGAAGAGACCTTTATTTATAGACTAGAGGTTGACACAAAAAGGAAAAAAAATTAAGGCCAATACTGATGTGTCAATCGATTGGCATCAAGCTCCAATTGATTGATAAGCCTGCGCTAACAGTATAATAGGCTTAAAATGGTAAAAAAAAGACATTTAGCCATTACAACTCATTAAGTTGGTGTCCTAACCGCTTAAGACATATTTTTTAACTGACCCAATTGATTGGGTAAGACAAAAAATTTCCTAGAGCTTTTGTGGTAGCTTCTAACTTATCTAGCATAACTTTAAGATATTTTTGAAAGTGACCTTATGTTTTTAGCCATGCACTTTTACGAGAATGACCTTATGTTTTTACAATGTATTCACTCATACGTATCAAGGCAGGGGTTCCATACTTTCATATACTTCAAGACTTTTCATATGCTTTATCTTTGTAGACACTTTCTTGATCTTGAGATGAGGCTTGAGATATATTTCATTTGGTTGCCATCATCAGATAGTCAAGTCCATCAAGCCCTAATGATTTGGCTTTATCTTTAATTGGTCTTTAGTTTCATCAAATTCTTATTGTCATTATCAGAGGTTTGTTCATCTTAATAGTTGTCATAATTAAAATCATATTCTATAACTTGCAAATCAAGGTTCCACATTCTCCTTTTTTTTATGATTATAACACATCTCTCAGGGAGGTGGTAAAAGACTTAACAAATAATTGTTTGGAGTAATTAAGATCCCTCTCAATTAGGTAGAGAGCATACTCTACTCCCTTTGAGAGTATACTTCTCCTGCTTATTGGATACCAAAAAGGCAAGTAAAGATGCATTGCAATATGTAAACATGGGAAATTAAACATTTAGGAAAAAGGAAAAATATTGTTTTATTCATTAATATAAATTACTTAGAATTCAAAGTACAAAAATGGAAATCACGGAAAATCGGAAACAACATTTAATTAACACACCTAGACATGTAGGCGAGACTATTTTTTATATATCAAAATCATCATCAAAGAACATGTCTCGTGGGAGTTGTGTTTGGTCTGGGATGAAGTGACGAGTTATGAAGTCGAGCTTGCCATTAATCACATTTATCTTTCCGATTATGACTTTGAGTATGTTATTAGTTGTGGGTAGTTGAGGCGGTTAAGGAATAGAGTAGTTAAAACTGTCTATCTCTATGGGTTCTTCTTGATTGTTTACTTTTCTTTTCTTCTCATCTGGCGGAGGCTTTTTAGTCACTTTTTTTATTGATGGTCTCAAATCTCATTGATGGTAGAACTAATATTCCTCTTATGGTTGTTTATGTTGTGTGAGAATATGGAGTAGAGAAACAGTCTAGAGGGGGTGAATAGACCCTTATTAAAAAATATTGTCCGATTTTACAAAAACTAAAATATCAGAGGTTTTTCAAAAATGCACAGAAGTCTTAAAGCGAAAATAAAGATCTTATGCTTGTATTGGAATTCAACCATGTTGATAAATACACAATTCACAAAATTCAAAGATTGTTCAAAGACAATAATTAATTGAGTTATTGTAGATTACACGATATGTATCTTGTACAATGATTCAATTAATACTTGATTCTAACAACACTAGTTTTCCAGATTTTAATCAGCACTAAAGCTCAATTAAGTAACAATTCTAAGAAAACCTAATCTTACGTAATAAATCACTACAAATAAAAAATAAAAAATAAACTACGCTAAGATTGATAACCTAAGCATGCAATTATCCTACAAAAATTAAAATGCAAGAGAGAGAGAGAGAGAGAGAGGATAAAATTCTAGGGTTTTTAAGGGATAAAAACAAGGGATAAATCGAGATAAAATTCAAGGATAAAAGTCAAGGATAAAAGTCAGGGATAAGGGATATGATATTGAGTTAATTAAACCTTTTATTAAATAAATATATAATATCATTATTAATTTATTTTCTTAAATAAATTAATCATTATATTTTGCAATCAATCAATGGGATAAAATTAACCTAACACACCTCAAATCATAAGTCCTCTGCCCTAGTGCATTGAGACATTTTTTCAAAATCAATTACTTCTCCACCCCTATGCGTGATAACTTTTCAAGGGATAAAAACAAAAAACAAACAAACATTTTTTACAATAATTACAGTGCTCTGATCCTTCATTCAATATGAGGGTACATAAGCATAAAGTCATAGCACTCTAGCGAGTACAGTAATTAAAAACATTTTAAAGTCTTCTCCTATTAATAATTTTTTCTCTTTTTTTCAATAATAAAACATTTTCTGTAAATAAATAAATATTTAACCATTAACAAATGATAAGCAAACATCCTTAGGCATACAATAGTCCTAGAATTAGAGGAGGATCCCATTGAGTACAATGGAGGTAAGGGGTGCCTAGTATCTTCCCCTTGCTTAACCGACTCTCGAATCTAAGTCTCACCCTTTACTATTAGGTTTTGTCATTATTTCTCTGTTTCTTAGGAACAAATAAAGGATGATGTCGACTCTGAATTTTTCCAGCCGCGACACAATATTTACTTGTATAAGCCTTGCTTAGGATGTAGTGCCTTTGAGTTTAGTTGTTAAATGTCGCAAGAAATTCCTAGATTAAACCAAAATGAATCACAAAAGAGGAAAGTGCCGCACATACTTCACTAAGCGAGCATTAGCAAGCACCAAGCAAAGGGAAACAAAGCCATAGAATCAATACTTCGCTAATCGAGCATTAAATAACTCAAATGGTGTCTTTGGGACATCCTTGGATGGAATCCGTTTTAGAATATACACAACCGTCTTTAGTGCTAGTTTGAACATGCATTGAACTATAAATGGATTCGATTTGTAAATTAATATGATAAAGACCATCAGACAATATACCATTCCCAACATATTCTAAATTATAAAATAATTCAAACAAGGTGTCTTTAAAATTAAAGGAATATCCAAAAGGTACAAGTCTAGAAACTGAAATTAAGTTTCGTGAGAAACTTGGTACATAAAAGGTCCTTTCTAATTTCAAAACAAAACCATTATTCAAAATTAAATTGCAAGTTCCAATAGCTTCCACATGTGAGCCCATCCTGCTTCTTGATAGGACAGTCTGCTCACTTCCCACTGGCTTCCTTAGGTTTTGCATACCCTGTAAGGAATTTGTTATATGGATTGTTGATTCAGAATCAATCCACCAGGTGTTAATATTAACATCGGTCATATTAGATTCATAAAAAATAAATGAGAATAAATTACCTTTCTTCTCAAGCCATTATTTGAATCCAGGGCATTCCTTCTTCATGTGTCCTCCCTTTTTACAGAAGTAACACTTTGCTTCTTTCTTGATATCACCTTGCGGTGGTATTTTGAATTTCCCTTTCTGATTGGCTTGTGACTTGTTAGTTTTGAAAGCTTTATTCTTCCCGCGAGTGCTTGTCAGCAATGCACTCTCACTCTGTTCCATTACAAGCCTTTCTTCTTCCTGAACACACATGGTCATTAATTCATTGATTGACCATTTATCTTTATGTGTATCGTAGGAGATCTTGAAAGGCCCATACTCAGACGGAAGAGAGTTCAGAATATAGTTCACCAGGAAGGAGTCAGACATATAAACCTCAAGTTTTTTAAGTGGAGCTGAAATGTTACCCATTTTCATTATGTGCTCACGCACACCTTTCACACTGGTGAGTCGGTAGGAGGAAAATTTCATAATTATCCTACAAAAATAAACTACGCTAAGATTGATAACCTAAGCATGCAATTATCCTACAAAAATTAAAATGCAAGAGAGAGAGAGAGAGAGATAGAGAGAGAGAGAGAGAGTACACTTGGATATATAGTGGTTCAACTTTGTCATCCTCGTAGGAGCCTAATCCTCTCTTTACTAGTTTCCCGTTGGAACATGTTTTCTTACACTATGTTTTGACAAATATAATAAGAGTTTATACAATCACTAACCCACAATAATGCTGAGAAAAATAAATCTCCTATCAAGATCTTGACTTGTATACAACTTAATGCCGAACTCTTCTGTGAAATATTTACTCAATTCTCACTTCTTGAATATTTCAACTTAACCAATCCACTAACAATCTTCGTGCATGGAAATCACCCCTTTATACCATCGATTTCTTGAGTGGTGAACTGTCAGAATATTGAGAAGAACCCCACCTTGTAAGTAGCCTTCCCCACAGTCACTACCAAGATCAACTGAAGAGAAGATCCTCTTTCTTATCACTAGCATTTATCACAACCAATGACAACAACCTCAATCTTGCAAGCTTCCTGTATATCTTTACCAAACCTTCAAGAAGGGTTAGTTTCAATACATGTCTCCCTCAACAATTCCAAATATCCATAATCAAGATCTAAAGTCAAACTAGAGGTTGAAGATGAAAGAATTTTATTTTCAAGAATTTTTTATTTTTCAAAAAATGAGAGGGTGTTGATTTCACAAAATCACAATGTAGATTATGAAATTTCTTGTTGAAAATAAGATGACAAAATAAATTTATATGTGCTTGAGATTAAGCATAAAAATGGATGGATTTTTTTTGTTAGATTCAAGTCAAAAACATCTCATGATTTGAGTCAAATGAGCAAGTGAAGTGAAACATGATCTCATAAATAAATTGACCCATTTTTCATGTGATCCAAGTCACCTTATATCTATGATTAGGGTCACAAAGGCTCATGATTTAAATCAGGTATAAAGCTTGATTCAAGTCAAATTGGACATAGCCAAATAGAAAAATGTGAAATCTCAAATTTGATTCGACTCAAGATATGTACATGATTTGAGTCATGCACATAAAATCTCAAATTTTCATGATTTTCAAAATACTTTGAGATTTTCTTTTCAGCCTAACTTGAACCAACAATACATATGATTTTTGTTACACTAACTCAACCAATTGACTACAAATATTATGATCAAATCAAATATAACAATTGAATTATGCATGCTAAAAACGAATCGATTCAAAACTTGATTCACAAATGTGCAATCATGAAGGAGACTTAATGAACAATAATAAATGAAACAAAAGCGATAAGACAAGCAATAAAAACGTATTGGGGTTCTCCCCCTGAATGTATTAGAGACATACAACTTCACTCTCCCCCTTTTTGACGCTTGATAAACTTTCACTTGGAATTGAGTCGACTTTGAGTCAAATTACTTTGGCTCCCCCTGAAACATTGCACACATACAACACAACATAAAACGCATAAAAAAATTCTAGACTCATATTACAACTTCTCCCTCTTTGATAACATCAAAAATAGATAGACAACTAAGAATAATATACAACAACAAAGATCAGATACATAACACGAAGATAGACATGCTATATGCAATAAAATGCAAAATATACATGGAAGAACATTAAACAACATACAATTAAGTGATCAAAACTATTATGAAGGAAGATTAAATAATGCATGAACAAGTATACAGATGCTCGAATTCACATGATTTACAATACACATTTAAAAAGACTTAAATGCAAAGAAGAAAAATAAAAAACATGCTACAGATGGATGAGTAAAATAAAGAATGTAATAAGTAAACCAATGAAATATCTAAAACAAACATACAGAAAGTGATATAAAATTGGATATGCAATCAGTGAAACTATGGTTTGCTAAAAAATGATGTTAATGAAAACAAAATATACATAGCAATGTTGATGCAAACTTTGTTGGTGATGTTGTCACTGAAAAAGTACAAACGACTCTATATTTATTGTTAGTATTGGAGAAGTTAGTTGGATATCACAAATACGAAATATTGACGCTTTATCCATTATAAAGGTAAGGTATGTAGCGGTAACAAAAGCCATTAAAGAATTGATATGGATTAAAGGATTGTTAACAAATTTGGATTTTAAACAAGAGAAAAATGAGTTGTACAATCATAGCCAGAGTTGTGGAACCTTGTTTTACAGGTCATAGCACATGATTTTGATGATGACAACTATTAAATATGATCATGCCCTGGATAGTAATAACAACTAAAGTCAATCATAAATCAGTTAAGCAGTTAAATATGCAAACCAGGATATTAGGATTTAATGAACTTGAGTATATGATGATGACAATAGAATGGAATATAATTCAAACCTCATATCAAAGTAAACTCAAGAAAGTTTCTATAGGATGAAGTATCTGACAGGTCTTGAAGTATATGAAAGCCTTCCTTGACACATCTAAGTGAATACATTGTAAAACATAAGGGCATTCTCATAAAAGTGGAAGGCATAATCACACACACACACACACACACACACACACACACACACACACAAACACAAACAGACACACCCAGAAACTTGTTTTCAAACTTATTTTTCTCAAGATTTTTTTTCTTCAAAAATACCTTGAAGTCGTGCCACATGAGTTAGGGGGTGTTAGAAAAGCTCAGGGGTAAATGTTTTGTCTTTGCAAATCGATTGACACTTTAGCCCAATCAATTGGGTCAATTTAAAAATGCGCCCTAAGAGATTAGGACATCATATTAATGAGGTGCGATGACTACATATATTTACTTTCCATTTTAACCTAGTAATCGATTAATTTGAAGGCAACCAATTGATTGGTATATGTTTCCAATCGATTGACAAGTCATAAAAGGCCGTACAACTTTTTCCTTTTATGTGCCAACCTCTAGCCTATAAATAGAGGCCCCTTCCCACTCTTTTCATCCTCCAAAAATTTGATTTCATTTATCACTTCTCACTCTCTATCTAAAAATTTCTTTTTGTTTACTTTCTCTCACTAAAAGTTTAGCTAGAGTACTTTTTGAGAAAGCCATTTTACAAGTGAGGAAGTTGTAATTCTAGAAAGCTAGTTTTGTAAGTTTACCAAGGAAGTTTTGCTTATATCTTGGTTGAATATTTTATCCATTTAAGGATTGTTTATTTAGGTTCAAAGCTAAACCCATAAAAATATTTGGTTTGGGAATTTTGTGATTAATTCTCCATTTAAGTTTGAAAGTTTGGCCTGTTCAAAAGCTTTCAAGGTTAGAGATTAACCCATGATAAAATCTCATAGGTTCTCGGTTAGCCAACGATAAAACCAAGTTTCGGTTAAAGCTCAGCCTGCGATAAATGCGATTTGGTTCGAGATCATCCTGGTGGTAAAATCTCACGGGTTTTTGGTTAGCCCAGCAAAGAACCAAGCTTAGGTTCGCGAGCTCATTTCGATGTTAAAATCTACCAAGGTTTGTTTTAAGATTAAAGACTAACCGCTTGATAAGTGTCAAACAAGAGTGATTATTTACATGGAAACTTGGCGCTTATTGACTCAACTAACAATGTTTCGTACCCCAAAATTTGACCACCTTCTCCTAACCTAGGATTTAGATCACTAACATGCCCAGATACCATATAAGTCATATGGTCAAATCCCAATGACCTAAAAAGGAAAGGGGACCATTTTGACTTTTTTAAGTCCCTGATCCCATTTTGATTAACTGATGATTTAAGTAGATTAATATTATCAGGTGAATTGGATTGATTGCTCATTACTTAAATTTTGTTTATATAATGATTATTTAACATAAGGTTAATTTGATTAATTAAATATTGATTAATATTAGGGATAAAATTAATTGATTTTCTTTTATATATAATTAAATTTAAAAAATGTTGATTAATTTGTGTTATTACATTAATTAGTTTTTAATTGAATTATAATTAAGTTATTTAGATTAGATTAATAGGTTAATTAGACTATTTTAGTTTATATTATTTTAGCTAATTAGATGTTAATTAACTTAATTGGGTGATCGATTAATTAAATTAATGTTTAATAATAAAAATGGGGCTGATTTGTTTCCATTTGTTTGAATTCAGCCCAGGCCCATTCCAATTAGGTCAAGCGAGTAATCCAAGTCCCCAAGTTCTAACCGGGTGGGGTTAGACCCATGTCCATCATTTGAACCGAGTCAAACACATGACCCGAGTTTATCCCCATCATCCCCAAAGTCCTCAAACCCTAATTCATGCATAGTGGAATCAAGAAAGGAAAAATGAATAAAAACAGAAACACATCTCATTCATTATCATTAATTTTCGGTTACAAATTGAGATTACACAATCTTGTTCATGAAGTTACAATCCAGTACAATCAGAACCCAAAAACCCTAAAATTTACATAATCTAATCAAATATCTAAAACTCAAATCTCAATTACAATCAATCTAAATCAATTATATTACAATCAAATGAAAATCTCCCTAAAATAAACAGTATGAATTAAGACCTAAGACCTAATATTAACCTATAAAAACATCGAGAATTGAGATGAATGGGACAACGAAAAAAACCTAAAAATCTATTGCTTCTGTAATCCCTAGCATTCAACAGAGCTCCCATTAAACAGAGGTTAAAGTTTCACATTTAAACCCTAACTCTCTTGAGATAAACCACAATACAGATAAACTCCTCGCACAGAATGAATAAGAAGCGGTCAGAAAGAGAAGGAGAAGAAAAGGCTAAAGCATAAAGAGACAAGAGAAGGATCATTTACCTCAATTGATTGGAATACTTCTCCATTCCATAGGTTGGTCCCCCGTTTTGCTATGTAGTATAACCTGACATATATTGTTGAATTTATGTGCTTGTTTGTTTGTGATAATTTTGCTTAGGGTTTGATTTTGGAGGTAAACCGAAAAGGGGTTTAGGGTTAGGGTAGAAAATTATTTAGTTGATTTTAGGATTTAGAGGTTTGATTAGGGTTTATGGAAGGTCGATCTATGGATCAACTACAGTTTGATGTGGATCTGGACGAGGGTGGTGAAATATGGGAAAAGGTAGTGTTAGGGTTTATAATATTAGGATTAGGGTTCATACGATGAACCCTATGGTTCATTTGGGGGTTACGGTTTGTTAGGGTTCTTGGGGATGTGAGGGTTTCTGGGTTGGGTTAATGGTTCTGGGGATAAGGTGTTTCAATGTTTGAATTTTCTAGTTGAAGTTCAATCGGAAAATTGAAAAATGCGGTGGTTTGGATGGTGAGGGTAAAGAACAATGGACGACCAGAGGTAGAAGTAGTTGAGAGAGAGAGAGAGAGAGAGAGAGAGAGAGAGAGAGAGAGAGAGAGAGAGAGAATGGAAAGAAATGAACAAGTCTGAAGAGGGTTCCCTTAAATATCTCCCCTGAGCTTATACACGTCATTCCTGTGTGGCCTCCCTTCAGCCAATCATGTTGTTAAGTCAACCTGTCCCTTATGCATACACGTACACCATAAGTCTCAGTTGACTTTACATCCTAAGCGCCCATCCCACATACCTTGATCGATAATCTAAATCAAGGGTCAGTATCTTGTCCTATCAGATCTGTCTGATCTCGAACAAGAGGTTCAGAGAGAGTCAACCATTGACTCTCTCCCTTTGTGATCCCTTCAGCGACGGGTTTCAAAGAATAAATGGGCCTTCCCTCTTTTGCTATACACACCCCCATTTGATGGCCCAACTACTTCTATAACTTAATTTGCACCCCCTGCCTATTTGTTTTCTATTATTTACTTTAATTAATTTAATCACTAATTAAATTAATTTTATTATGTAAATTAATATAATTAAGGATTAGGTTTTTTAAATTAGTATTCTTCCATTTTTACATTAATAATTTAATGGTCATTTAACTTTTTAAATATTAAAATAATAAGGATAATATATTTAATTAAATAATGATAATTAGGAATTAGGGTTTAATTAAGTGGGATTTTGGGGGATAATTTTTAGATAATTGAGGGATTAAATTCAAGGTCAATTTTAGGGTTAATTAATCTAATCAGGGATGAACGATCGGGGATAAGGGATAATTTGTGTTTTAATTTTGAATTAAAATAAATATATTTATATTAAATTTATTTTCTTAAATCAAATTAAAAACTATTTTTTTTGCAAATAATCAGAGGATAAAATTCTAGGGTTTTTAAGGGATAAAAACAAGGGATAAATCGTGATAAAATTCAGGGATAAAAGTCAAGGATAAAAGTCAAGGATAAGGGATATGATATTGAGTTAATTAAACCTTTTATTAAATAAATATATAATATCATTATTAATTTATTTTCTTAAATAAATTAAACATTATATTTTGCAATCAATCAATGGGATAAAATTAACCTAATACACCTCAAATCATAAGTCCTCTGCCCTAGTGCATTGAGATATTTTTTCAAAATCAATTACTTCTCCGCCCCCTATGCGTGATAACTTTTCAAGGGATAAAAACAAAAAACAAACAAACATTTTTTACAATAATCACAGTGCTCTAATCCTTCATTCAATATGAGGGTACATAAGCATAAAGTCATAGCACTCTAGCGAGTACAATAATTAAAAACATTTTAAAGTCTTCTCCTATTAATAATTTTTTTCTCTTTTTTTCAATAATAAAACATTTTCTGTAAATAAATAAATATTTAACCATTAACAAATGATAAGCAAACATCCTTAGGCATACAATAGTCCTAGAATTAGAGGAGGATCCCGTTGAGTACAATGGAGGTAAGGGGTGCCTAGTATCTTCCCCTTGCTTAACCGACTCTCGAATCTAAGTCTCACCCTTTACTATTAGGTTTTATCATTATTTCTCTGTTTCTTAGGAACAAATAAAGGATGATGTCGACTCTGAATTTTTCCAGCCGCGACACAATATTTACTTGTATTTTTCCAAAGCCTTGCTTAGGATGTAGTGCCTTTGAGTTTAGTTGTTAAATGTTGCAAGAAATTCCTAGATTAAACCAAAATGAATCACAAAAGAGGGAAGTGCCACACATACTTTACTAAGCGAGCATTAGCAAACACCAAGCAAAGGGAAACAAAGCCATAGAATCAATACTTCGCTAATCGAGCATTAACAAGCACCAAGCATAGGGAAACAAATCCAAACAATAAATACTTCGCTAAGCGAGCATTAGCGAGCACCAAGTGAGAAGAAACATAATCAAAACTCAAGAAGTTTCCTTAGTAAGAGCAAGAAAGGAAGCAATAAAGAAGTTCACTTAGCGAGACATATTTCGCTAAGTGAAGTAAGGCGGTCCAACAAAGGCAGTTTGAAGGTTGCTTCAGGGTGAAGGAAAGATACTTTGCTTAGCGAGCTATATTTCGCCAAGAGAAGTTTGCTGTAACCAGGCACTATAAAAGGAATAGAAACACAATCAACCGGGGGATGATTCATTTTTTGAGAACCATAGAATAAATAGAAGACTGAGAGAAGAGTGAAAAGTCAGGGGACGAGCTGGATACACATTATATTGTCGAGAAATCACGTTTGATGCTTATTCATCTCAATTCCTTCATGATTTGTCAAGCTACTATGATGATGGCTAGCTAAATTCTTCTCCTGTGTTAGGATTGAATGTAATATGTCGAATTTGTGAAGACAAGCTTCCTACAATGTTTTGATGAAGACAACATATCAAGCTCTCCATAATGAAAGAATGTAAAAAGAAGATCACTTCAAGAATTGCTCAAGTTTTCATGGATCTAATAAAGGTATATGAAACTCTTGACAATATACTCCTAGTACTTAAAAGTTTTATCATGCATTAAAATAATCATTCTAAATATCTTCTATCATAATTATTTATTTTAAAATATTGTTTAAAAATTGCATGTTCAAAAGCTTTTTAACTTAGATTTTTTTTGAAAATTTTGGACATGTCAATCGATTGATGCATTAATACAATCGATTGATCAAACTCTCTATTTTAGATTTTTTTTTTAAGTTGAACCAATCGATTGATGCTGTATGTCAATCGATTGATCTTAGTATATTTTTTCATTTTTTAAGTTGTGTCAATCGATTGGTTATGTGTGTCAATCGATTGATGCTGAAAATATTTTGAAAAATCTGAAAAATCATTTCACAATTCTTTGCACCATTTTATCATAACTTTTCATGGTAAAAGCTTGCATCTTTTCATGATCAATTATCTGATTTCCTTTCTAAACATTGCCATGTTATGATTGAAGGGATGCATTCATAATATAAATAATCCATATATTTTCATTGCAAAATTCACCTCTTTCAAATCATTTTGCAAAATCTCTATACATTCATTTTCATCTATTTCTCATATTAAGATACTTTTGAAAAATAATTTTCATATCATTTTCTTCAAAAGTACTCTTGAGCACTTAGAGATTATTTTGTTTTGAAATTTCATATTGAAAGAGAAGAAGATTCTAATCATTGATTAAAGTCTTATCCAATACAATTGTTCATATATTTATTCAATTACTTTGTAAAATCCTAAATACCAAGGATTGTTTGGTTTTAGGTATATTGCTTATAATCCAGGATTGTTGGATATAAGTGTCAAGAAAAGGAAGGATTGTTTTCTTTTCTTATGAGTTAAGTTTTCAAGAGGATTATTCTTGATCACTTAGTTAGAGGCTTGCTTTAGGAGATCTAACAATAATAAAATCTCTAACACGTTGTAAGGGGACTGGAGTACTCTCAAGTTGTGAGGGGAACCTGTATAATACCTGGTGCTCTTTACTTTCCGCTCTTTATCGCTTTCAACATCATACCAATCCAGAAAAGAAAAGAACCTTATCCACCAAATCCGAATAAATTTCTAAAAGTCCTAATTCACCCCCCTCTTAGGCTCTTTCCTAACTTACAATTGGCATCAGAGCAGGTTCTGGTAACTTGCCCCACAGATCCAGACAATGGCTTTCGCAAGCGTAAATGCGATGTTTAAGGATGGAGGTAGTAGCAACAAACCACCTCTATTTTCTGGCGAATATTTTGATTTTTGGAAAATCTGCATGAAAGCTCATTTAGAAGCACAAGGAGATGGTATCTGGGAAACCGTTGAAAATGGTCCGCATAATCCAACAAGTGTGATCAATGGTGTTGGCACCCCAAAGATAAAAAATTCGTATGATGAAGACGATAAGAAGAAAATACTTAATGAGAAGAAGGCCATCAACATTCTTCAAAGTGCATTAAGTATGGACGAGTTCTTCCGCATATCATAATGCAAATCTGCGAAAGAAATATGGGATGCATTGGTGGAGACTCACGAAGGAACCACTGAAGTCAAAAGATCCTGATTAAATACATTGAGTCAAGAATACGAAATATTCAGAATGCAGCCCGGAGAATCCATCGTTGCTTTACAGAAAAGATTTGTTCACTTAACGAATCACTTAATCGCTCTTGGAAAGACCTTCACAAATGATGATCTCAATCTTAAAGTGCTTCGATCCTTGACGAGAGAATGGCAACCTAAAGTTACAGCCATATCGGAGAAGAAAAGTCTTTCTACAATGACATCCGCATCATTATTCGGAAAACTTCAAGAACATGAACTTGAACTTGGACGACTTAAAAAGCATGAAAAATCAGGAAAAGAAATCCAAAGGAATTGCTTTAAAAGTTGAATCAATGGAAGAAAAAGATGAGGCCGCATTGGAGGAAGATGAAAACTTCATGATCCTTGTTAAAAGGCTTGGTAAGTTCTTTGGTAAAAATGACAAACCTTTTCATGCTAAAATAAATAAACATTTCAGGAAAAGGGAGGCTTCCACTTCCACACAAGAAGTTACATGTTATGAATGTGGAAAGCAAGGTCATATAAAACCAGATTGTCCGAGACTCTCAAAGAAAGGAGGCTTTAAAGGCAAGGAGGAGTTTAAGAACAAAAAGGCATATGTTGCATGGGAAGATAATGAGATAAGTTCCTCATCCGAATCGGAAAGCGACAAATGTGCAAACTTAGCATTAATGGCGTCACACCATTCCGACGATGAAGAAGATGAGGTTAGTAGCAACTTTTCTCTTTTCGATAGTGATGCACAAGGTGCTATAAATGAACTGCTTGAAGAATGCAAAATTCTATGTAAAACTATATCATCTCAAAAGAAAACAATTTTATCGTTAGAAGAATAAATCGGGACAATTGAAAAAGATGTCAACGATGAAAAACAAAAAGATGATTAGTGAAAAACAGAATTTTGTATGCAAAAACTGTGAGTCACTTTCGTTCCAAATTCTCCAACTAAAAAGGGTTCTTGAAAGATATGAAAAGGGACAAATTGGATTGGAAGGAGTCCTTAGCCAACAAAGATATTCAAATGATAAAAGTGGTCTTGGTTACTCAAAATTTTCCAAACCAAGTACAAGTAAAACCATTTTTGTTAAGGCTAAGGATCAACCATCCAAAGAGAAAGTAAACAGTCCCAAAGTTGTTCATCACTATCCTAAAAAGAAAATATTTCCTAAAAAGAAATCTTATGTTCCTAGATATAGAAGCAACTTTGAACCTACCTGTTTTTATTGCATAATAATTGGCCATACACCAAATGCGTGCTATGTTAGAAATTTCAGCGTAGCAAGTGGGTATTATGTATGGGTAAAGAAAGGCACTAATTATGAAGGACCCAAAGCAATTTGGGTACCTAACAAAACGTAACTTTGTTTTGTAGGTATGCTTGAAAACCTCATCAAATCTTTGGTATCTTGATAGTGGGTGTTCCAAGCATATGACGGGATACATACACAAATTTTCAAATCTAGCATTGAAGGCCAAGGGTTATGTCACATATGGTGATAAAAACAAATGGAGAATTCTTGGCATAGGCAAAGTTGGAGCACCACCTTTCACATCCATTGAAGATGTTCTTTATGTCGAAGGACTAAATCATAATCTTCTAAGCATTAGCCAACTTTGCGACAAGGGCTTCAAAATAAAGTTCACCAAAGATGAATGGTTGATTGAAGATGAAGTCTCTTATGAGGTAAAACTCAAAGGTACAAGAATTAATAATATTTTTATGATTTCCCTTGATGATTTATCTTTGAAGGTAAAATGCCTTATGGTCAATAATAATGAGTCATGGTTGTGGCATAAAAGATTCACACATATTCATATGAAACATTTGAATAAACTTATAAAGCATGATCTTGTCATTGGTTTGCCTAAGATAAAATTCGTCAAAGATAGACTTTGTGATGCATGTCAAAAAGGGAAACAAACTAAATCAAATTTCACATCAAAGAATGTGGTGTCCACTAGAAGGCCACTACAATTGTTGCATATGGACTTATTTGGTCAATCAAGAACAAGAAGCTTCAAAGTTAATGTATATGCTCTAGTTATTGTTGATGATTTCTCTAGATACACTTGGACCTTCTTCTTAGTGCAGAAAAATGATGCATTCAAGGCGTTCAAGAAATATGCGAAGCAAATCCAAAATGAGAAATCGCTAACTATTGCCTCCATAAGAAGCGACCATGGTGGAGAATTCCAAAATGTCCCCTTCGAAGAGTTCTGTGAAGAAAATGGAATCTTTCATAATTTCTCGGCACCAAGGACTCCTCAACAAAAATGGAGTGGTGGAGAGAAAGAATATGTCACTTGTGGAACTTGCACGAACAATGCTAAGCGACTCAAATCTTCTAAAGTATTTTTAGGCGGATGCGGTAAGCACGACATGCTATGTAAGTAATAGAATTATCATTAGACCTATCCTGAAAAAGACTCCATATGAACTCTTCAAAGGAAGGAAACCAAACATATCTTACTTTCACATCTTTGGATGCAAATGCTTTGTCCTCAACAATGACAAAGACAATCTAGGTAAGTTCGACGAGAAGTCCGACGAAGGTATATTTCTTGGATATTCTCTTACTAGTAAAGCTTTTAGAATATATAATAAAAGAACTCTAAAAATTGAAGAATCAATCCATGTTACTTTCAATGAATTTAACCCCTCCAAGGAGGATATTGTTTTGTGTGATGATGATGATGATATTGTAGATGTCCCTCAAATAGATACTTCAAGTGGACACAATGGTGATCAACCAAAACATCAAGATGAGCAAGAAGCAAATGATAATAATCTACCTAAGGAATTAAAAACTCATCGAGATCATCCAATTGATAAAGTCATTGGTGATATCAATCAAGGCGTTGCAACTAGATTAAATATCAAAGATGCATGCTTAAATATGGCTTTTGTTTCACAAATTGAACCTTTCAAGGTTGATGAAGCCTTAAGTGATGACCAATGGATAATTGCTATGCAAGAAGAGTTAAACCAATTAGAAAGGAATCAAGTTTGGGAACTTGTCCCTAGGCCAAGTGATAAACACATCATAGGTACCAGATGGGTGTTTAAGAACAAGCTTGATGAGAATGGTATAATTGTTCGAAACAAAGCAAGATTGGTGGCCGAAGGATACAATCAAGAGGAAGACATTGATTTTGAAGAAACATTCGCTCCAGTTGCAAGGTTAGAAGCTATCCGTTTATTACTTGCTTATGTGTGTTCATTAAATTTTCAATTATTTCAAATGGATGTCAAGAGCGCATTCTTGAATGACTACATCAATGAAGAAGTCTATGTCAAATAACCCCCGGGCTTTGAAGACTTAAAAAATCCTACACATGTTTTCAAGTTGAGGAAAGCTCTTTATGGCCTAAAGCAAGCACCTAGAGCATGGTATGATCGTCTCAGCATCTTTTTTTGTGAAAAGAGATTTGAAAAAGGTAAAATTGACAAAACCTTGTTTATTAAGTGTAAGACCCCAAATTTGTCCCTAAGATCCCTCATGGCATCATAACATTGCATTTGCATTGCCTCAAGGATCATTAGCATCTTGGTTCCCTTTGCCTTTGGGAGGGACTTCTTGTGAGTGGTTTTGTCACACCCCAATTTTGACCCTGAATCACCAATTTAACACATTCGTCATAATCGTTGCATCTTTACATATCATAACATGCATTCCATACCGCATAAGGCCTAGAATATCAGTCGAAATAATTTTTTGGAATTACAGGCGAACCGGTTGAATTAATCGCCAGATGTGCGTCAAATCAGTAGACGAAAAATTTTAAAATCAAGCTTGCAAACACCAATTTTATTAATCTACGTTTCGCGTAGTTTAATCCGGTATGCTCGATTTATTTTTTCAGCTAATTTTTCGACCATTTTTTGATTAGCTCAAGCCTGTTTAACCGGTCAAAATTTATTTCAAAATTAAAAGAAACGCTGTATTTTTCCAATAAGTTTATTTTGCACTGATCATTTTGGTGCATTCATTTTAGTTTGTTGAGCATTTTTGCGTCCGACCTTTATTCATCTTGAGTGATTTAATTTTTATTTCTTTGTCAAAAAGTTCATAATAATTAATTAGAATTATTTATGTTTTAGATCCGATTTATTTTTATTTATTTATATTAGTATTATTTTTATTTAATCTAATTTGTTTATAACTATTTTTATACTACAACACTTCAAAGGATAATATAGACATTTTGGTTGATTGAGAACCCTAAAAACTCAAGTATATAAACTTACTTGGTTGGCAAATGAAGAAAAAAGTGACACAAAATAAATCTGCTGCTCGCACATAGCCCGCTAAGGATCTTTTTCTCAATTTGCAAGTAGTACTCTTACTTCCTCACACAGTAAACACTTCCACTCTTTTATTTCTTTGAGGCATCAAAATAAAACTTGCCATGTAAATTCTTTTTCTGCAATTTTTCTTCTTCTACACAATAACCTAACCTCATCATAAAATATTAATCTTTCTATTCTCTCTTTAGCTTATACATACAAGTCTCCTAAGTTTTTTTCATTTTTATTCTCTCACTGTTACCTCATAATTAATCTTAAACATTCACTATAAATTGAAAATGATGAAAATTCTAACACTTTTATTTTAGCTTAAAGTTATATATTACTTTATTTTGTTTTTATATATATACGTATACAATATTTGTTTTGATATATACTTCAGTTTATAGTTTCATATATATATATTTTAGTAATTATATATAGCTATAAATAGATCTAAGCTTTTTGTTTTATATGTATATGTTGTTTTACACTTTCAGTTTTCGTTTATGTGTATATCTTCATTTTGTTTTGTTTTATATATATATTTGCAGCTGTTTTTTTTTATAGTTTTTGTATATAGATACTTCGATTTTTATTTTATTTTAAGATTTATATAGTTACTTCTGTTTTTTTAGTATTAGATATATACCCTTTTGTTTCTAATCTTATGTATATACCTGTTAATCTTATTTTAACATTTCATTTTTTTTTAAATTTTATGTTGATTTTATAGTAATACAAATTTATTTTGGATAGTATGTGTGTATGTGTCGTGTTAGCTTCTATTTTTTAAATTATTTTGAGTTGATGGAATAAAATTGTAAGACCATTGTTATAATAATAATGTGCCTGATTGTTGCTCGATTTATTATTGCGTTACGATTTCGGAGTTAAAATCCAATTTAACTTTTGAAAATCGTTTGGACGCATAGATTTGTTGGCTCAACTTCTTATAGAGTGATTCTTACATGAATCCACTCTAAGTTTGCTTAGAGCTAAATTCATTTTTCTCTCGAATTCAGTTGGCTTTCAGTCTCGTGGCTTACTCTTGGGCCTTCTTACAATGAGCTTTCAAGCAATACCAACTCAATTTTCAATAATTTCAAATCTCTGTACTTTAATTATTTTAATTTATTATTCAAGACATTTTCATAAGTAAGTTGGAAGAAAAAGATTACCTGGATGAGATATCCAGTCGTAGTCCCGAATGCTAGGCTCAAGTCGTAAGAGCTTGTAAGCCATGAGTGTTCGTCTTCCCCCCAAAATATTTGTAAATATTCAAACGTTTTTTTCTCAATAAAATCTGAAGAAAAAGATTATCCTGGATGGAATATCCAGTTATAATCCCGAATACTAGGCTCAAGCTGTAAGAGCTTGCAAGCCATAAATATCCGTCTTCCCTCCAAAACATTCGCAAATATTCGAATCATTTTCTTAGCAATATTGGAAAGAAACAGACTGTCTGGGTGGAATGTCCAGACGTAGTCCCGAGTACTAGACCCAAGCTGTAAGAGCTTGCAAGTCATAAGTGCTCGTCTTTCAAACTCCAAAATACTTAATTCCGATCTTAACCTCTTTCAATAAAGATGGAAATGGAATATGGTGTATACCGTGCACTCCTGAGATTAAGATTCGAGGCGGATGCCTCGCCCATCTTAGCTCTCGTCATCATTTAAAATTGTCAATACGGTTTCCTCAAATCCTTTCTCAATCAAACCTAAAGATACTTAATCTCTATTAAATACTTTTGCCAATGAAGATGGAAATGGAACATGGTGTATACCGTGCACTCCTGAGGCTAGGATTCGAGATGGATATCTCGCTCATCCAAGTTCTCGCCATCACTCAAAATACATCCAACTAATCAAACTCTTTTTCGCCGCCGTGCGACTAATCAAAGAACCTTTTTCATAAATGGAAGATATATTGTCTTAAGGTGATACAAAACAATGTTTCGGCCACGATTGTTGAGTCGAGATAAGTGACACTTTTCCGAATGTAGATTTATAAATCCGTTCGATGTGTGGTATGCGTCCACTCCTCATCTGTTTTGGGTAAAACAATGTTTTCGTCGATTAATACAGTATAGCTTTCGCTAAAATCGACCAACAAACAAACATTTTTCTACCCAGAACTACGTAAGCCTTGATTTCTCTCTTGAGATACGTAGGAGCAAGATTCATAAATCTTGTCAGGCCCACTAATAAAAAACTTAGGTTTAGTCCTTCGTCAAAAATCTAAAAACATTCTCTTCCTTTCTTTCTTTCCCACCTAATAATTTGAAAAGCCTAATATTTTAACTAACACTAACGCACACAACTAACCTAATGGTTCCCGTTGACTACAACAGACGTGAGGGGTGCTAATACCTTCCCCTTGCGTAATCGACTCCCGAACCCTGATATTGGTTGCGATGACCATATCTTATCCTTTCTTTTAGAGGTTTTATCGATATTTCCCTTTTCCTTTTTAGGAATAAAAAAGTTCGGTGGCGACTCTGTTCAGTTCATCATTGCGAGCGTGCGATCGCGCTTCGCTTTGTAGTCGTATCCCCCTTTTTTTGAGGTGCGACAGGTTTGAAATCACCAAGCATACTTGAATTGTATATTGTTGCTTTTCTTATTTTGTTTACTAACTAAAAGTACAAAAATATGTCACTAACATCTTTTGTTTGTAGCTTGAGCAATCACAAGGTCCAAAGCTTCTAGGAGATTTTTTGTGCAATGATAAGGCCAAGAGGAGATGAAAGCAAGCATGGTGATGGTTCCCAAAGCTCTCATCCATAAAATATTCTTCCCTAGCATCTCAATTCATCATTTTGATCAAAGCAAGTCAAAGGGTTTGAGGTTTGTGCCCTAAGGAAACCCTAATTCATCTGTGCACCACAATGCCTTGTTCTTGAAGCAACCTCAGCCCATGGTCAAATGCAATCAAGGGAAGTTCTTTAATTCATCATTTCATGCATATTTGAACTTATTTGAGTATCCTCAATCATCAATTCATCAAGATATGAGTCATGGATTTGAGAAGTTGATCAGTCAATTCATCTAACTATTTTGAAATGCACTGAGACCTAACATCTTATGTGTTGGTCAAATGGAGATGATACCAAAAGCAAATATGTTCTTAAGGACAATATGAACAAATTTCATGTTCATCAAAATTTGATTTGAAGCTTGGAAGGTCATCTCCCATTCCAAGACATTATAGGTCATTTTGACTGAAACCCTAATTTTGGGTCAACTTCCCAAGGACATAACTCATTCATTTTTTATGATTTTGAGGTGGGATGAAATTCATTGGAAAGCTTAAGATGTCCGCTTCAAATGTTATGTTGAACAAAATTTCAAAATCTCAAAGAAAATACATGTGATAATGCAAGACATTATAGGTCATTTTGGGCCAAATGCATTAAAAGGCAAAAAAGTCCAACTTCAAGTGCCCATAACTTCTTCATAAAAAAATCCAAATGATGCAAAATTTAATTCTATTTTGATTGTGTTGAGAAGATTTACAACTTTGATGTTGGAGGTTTTTTCATTTGAGGCTTGCATCATCAAAACAGAAGGGCTTGAACATTGGCCAAATTTGGAAACCTTGCCTTGACATGTTTTGCACATTACATTTTAAACTCAAATTTCACCAATTTCCACACTTCAAATGGATTTTTTCCCAACATAACAATTGTTCCTTACATCAAGACCTTTCCAACCATTACCCACATGCTTATGTTTGGATTTTCTAATTGGCATTTTCGAAGAGGTGAACATTTAGGTCCAAATATGGAATTCACATGAAATCTTGATACACAAGCAAATGCCATTCAAATTACACGTCCAATTCAACTTGGTTTGTGTTCAGCATTCATTTGCATCAGCTTTTGGGCCTCACATGCGCCTGTACAGGCCCATGCATGGAGGACCCAATTCTCATGCGCACGAGTATTGCCTTGCATTGCTTCAAGCTCAGCTATAAATACATGCTCCTCTTCCTTCAACTCTCAACCTAATGGCGCCTAAGATGCTGCACAACTGAATCTATAACCATTACCAAAGAAGCTATCTCACTTTCTTTCAAAAAAATTCAGATCCAAAATTCAACTACATCTGGTTGAATCCTTGGATCTAAAGCTTCTAAACCTTCATCATTCAGCTCATTGATCTTCTGTTTTGGCAAAGAAAGCAAATAATCAAGCTCAAATATCCAAAATTCAAATGTGCTCTTCTACTGGTATTCTCTTCGAAACACATCATATATTGATCCATTTGCCTGACCAAAGTGTTTTCTGAAGTCCTCACCTGAGAGGCAAGCTAGTGGTAGCTTCAATTTTGTTTTTCTTTGATCTGCATTTTTCATACCTGAATCTTCCACCTCAGATTTCTTAACCTATAGGAATCTTGAGTGTGATTCAAGGTTACAGGGGTGATGTACATCACCCCAGCTTCATTTCGGTATAAGGATCGTGCAAAATGGTGAAGGTTTGAAAACCTGCAAATCTGGCCGGAATTTGGAAGCTCACCGGAGAGGAAGGTGGCTCCGATGGCCGCCTATTGCCAGTTTGAATCTGGATCGTTGGATCTCATCTCCAGATTCAATCCCAACCTTTAGATGTTATGACTTTTGTTTAATTAGTGTGTGGTTGCATTGACCTAGACTCACCATGAGCACGCGCTTCAGGACCATCAGATTGGCCACGTCAATTAATGAACGTGATCCAACGCTTCCTGATTTTCCACTTTTTTTAATTTCTGATTTTATTTTCTTTAATTCCCTTTTATTTCAAAAATTCATATCTCTCTCATTTTTAATCCAAAAAATATGGGACCAATTGCATTCTTCTCCAAATAAATTCTAGTTTCTATTTATGATTTTTAATATTTTTTATTTTGTCATTTGATATTTTTTATGAATTTTCTCTTTTCTGGTTATTTTAATTCATTTTTAAATAGTTTTTGATATTCAAAAAATATAAAAATATTTTCCTAACCTATTTGAATGATGATAGATCTATGAAAAATATTCTTATCAATTTCATAATTGATTTGAGATTGATTTGAGATTTTAGTTCAATTAGGTTGTTTTTATTCATTTTTAATTGATAAAAAATAGTTTCTGACTTTTAAAAATGCTGAAATTTTTTGTCAAACTTTGTTTGACCTTGTTGAACTTAGGATAAATCACTTGGACCTTTCAAGGTTGATTTGAAGTGATTTTGAAGTTTGACCTTTCTTTTTTTTTAATCCAAGTTTATTTTAATATTGAAAATGCCAAAAATATTATGCTTCTTGTTTGATCTCCAATCTCCATCTCATTTCTGATTTCTCATTGTTTGACTTTGACTTTCAATGTCATTTGGTTAATACATATGGATTGGTACATCTTATTTCACTTTATGCATTTTTGATCTTTCCATTTCCTTATCCATTCTTCATCTTCTTCTTCTTCTTTATTTTGATCAATGAGTTAAAGGTTGATAAGTTAACATTGATTAGGGAGACTTAATCTTCCTTGATTCAAATCTAATTCATCTTGATCAATTGATCAAGTGAATGGCTTTGCATTAAGGATAGGTTGTTTTCTAAATCATGCAAAAGGCTTAAACCAATACAAGATCAATTCTCTTCTTCTTTTTGGCATGGCAAGTTGTTGGAACTTGGTTCACTAATCAAGACTTCTAACTTGTGTTGTTGCCTACATTATTATTGACCGGCCTCAGATAGTTGTGACTTCTACATAAGTCCAATTACGATTGCTTAACATAACGCTAAATTTGCCTTATGGCACACTAATTACTAACACTAACCATTAACAATTAACATTTACCTTTTGCTCTTTACTTTTATGCAATTTACTATTCTTGTACATATTATCCATTTGCTTTTCTCTTTGCTCACTTGAGCACATGTTTATGTTAATGCCATTTGCCTTTTGCTCACTTGAGCACATAATTGTGTATATATTATTATGCTTGTATTTTGTTTTGATTGTTGAGAATCAAATGCAAAGAAGTGGACTTAGATTCTAGGACATACCCTATGCAAATAATGGAGAAATGGACTTAGATTCTAGGACTTTCCCTATGCAAAAATTGGAGTAAATGGACCTTAATGATGAAGATGGATTAGAAGGACCAAATCTCTAAACTCACTCTTGCCCATTCTTGATTTACTTCATGGAACTTTTGATGTGTGTGCTTTTGTGCTAGGGAATTCCATGAGAGCTCAAATTGGAGAAACCATTGCCATGTTCATCCAAAGTGAAAGATACAAGATACATTGAGGATCTCTTAAGAGGCTTGTTTGATAATTGCTTATGCTTTGTGTGATTGCTTATTCCAAAGGATGAGAGCTACTTGGATCATCAGTATGATCTCAAGAGAGGGACTCCATTGTGGTTTTAATTCTTCATCCCTCATCTTTTTGCTTTACTTAGGACCTTAGCCATTCTTCTTCTTCTCCCCATTCTAACCCAAGCAAAAACTCTTTGTGCAAACATTCAACCATTGTTTTCAAACATTAGAAACCTAAGCCTTATGCTTTTGATTTTCAAACCTTCTTTTCATAACACTTATTTTGAATTGAACCTTTAAGTCAACTTTGACCATTTTTGTATATACTTCTAATTGGTAAATATAACCCACTCAAATGTCTTTTTGTGGTTCCAATGGCCACTTTCTTAATCAAATTTTCCATAACCTTTAGCTATTAGGTTTGAGTTATCCTTGTGGTAGATGTAATACTCACCTATATCCTTAGTGATGGACAATGAGTCTTCCATGTTTATTATAGGGTTAACCCCTCACTAGCATGTTGAAGCTATCCTCACGTGGTGGATTTGTGGTTTGGTTGAGTTTTCTCCCTTTGATAACAAAAGACCTTAAGGCTTTTGGACCAATCAATTCACCAACTCATTTTTGAGATTTTTACCCCGAACTACGAGGTTTTGATCCTAATCTTTTTTAAGATGGTACGTAGGCAATGGGTTTATCCATCCAAACACAAAATGTAAATAACTTGTACATTCTCCTCTCCTCTCTTCAATCATGTTTGCACAAATAAATTTTCACAAAACAACAACCTTGCAACAAGTATGAAAAGGGCTCCCTAGGAGTACCTAGGATGTTTTGGGTGCCTAACACCTTCCCATTACATAACCAACCCCCTTACCCAGATCTCTGTTTCTCTTTTACTAGTTTTTGTTAAAACTTTTAGGTTTTTGTTCGCTTTCTAACCATTCATTTGGATAAATAGAAGTGCGGTGGCGACTCGACTTGTATGGTTTACCTTGGATTTAGTCAATATCTCTAATGGTAACGAATACCCTGCTACAAAAAAGTGGCGACTCTGCTGGGGACTATTTACCTAGTGGGTTTTGCCTACTTTTCATATTTTTTGTATTGTATTGTTTTGTGACATATTTTTGTGCAATTTGGGATTACTGTATTGTATGTAATGATTGAATTGCTTGAATATTAATTCCTTGTATGCTTGGTGATCTTTGTGAGATGAGTTCTATACCCGGACTCGAGCGCACTTAGGATAGGAGAATGGCGTAGTCTTGTTGACTTGTGTGGAGTTATTCCTTAGCAAGTTGACTTGCAAGTCCATTCACTTGGTGGAGGTCATGTTGGGATCAATAATGTCACACAAGTAAGTTGTGGTTAGACATTACTCTTTCCAATATAGACCTTAGAAGCCAAGGAACTTAGTTTACCAAGCCCATCTTGGCCTATTCTTAGGATGTAGTGCGAAAGTTGTTCAGATGTAAGATTTGATACGATTGTTACGCGATACTACACTCATAAGAGTCTCTCTTGAGAATATTTTTGGAATACGAGTAGTCGTTTCTCCGATAATATCCGAAAGATGGGATGATGACTATGGGAACCTCTTATAGAACATGTTTGGCAGGTTTAAACCCTAGTACACTCCCTTTGGTTGGTTCTTAACCGAGACCCCATGCTCGTGACTCGCAACAAACCCTTGATTCATGGTTGTTCCGTTCATGTATCCTTAATATCAATGGAACTTGGGTGTTGATAAGGTGTAAACCATAATCCACCAAAATGGATGATTGATATTAAGGATGATATGATCCATCCCATGACCTTTGTTTGGTGTACTTTGCTTGATCCTTGAGTGTGATTGTTGCATTCATGCATTCATGCACCCATTTGCACCCATATCATCAATAATAAAGAAATTTTTCAAGGAACTTAAGGGGGTTTATTTGCAAAATTTTCAGACATGGAAAGACAAAGAAGGAATACAAAGAAGTACAGTTTCAGACAACCAGATTTGAAAGAGTTAAGGAATCTGACATCCTATGTATTAGATCCTTTGGGTTTCAAGGCTCGTTTTGGGAAGCTTCTTCCTCTTCTGACTACTCAGGTGGACGAAGGATTGATGAGTGTATTGGTGCAGTTTTACGATCCCTTGTACCGTTGTTTCACGTTTCCGGATTTTCAACTTTTGCCTACACTTGAGGAGTATGCCTACCTTGTGGGTATACCTATTCTAGACCAGTTGCCGTTCAGTGGCTTAGAGAGTATTCCTACTTCTCAAGAGATAGCAGACATGTTGCACATAGATGAATCTCTGGTTGGTGCTCATATGACTACCAAAGGTGGAATTCAAGGTCTCCCTTCTGAGTTCCTCATTGTGCAAGCTACTGTATATGGGAAGGCCATGAGTGAGGATGCCTTTGAAGCCATATTTGTACTTCTCATTTATGGATTAGTATTGTTCCCCAACATCGACAAGTTTGTGGATGTGAATACTATTAGGATCTTCTCCACTCTTAATCCCGTTCCGACTCTGTTGGGTGATACCTATTTCTCTTTGCACATGAGGAATGCAAAGGGTGGTGGTGTCATTGTGTGTTGTTTGCCTCTGTTGTATAAGTGGTTTATTTCTCACTTACCACAGACGGTCGCTTTCAAGGAGAACAAAGGATGTCTACGGTGGTCCACGAGACTTATGTCTCTCACTAATGATGATATCTCTTGGTATAACCGTGTGTATAACGGTGTGAAAATTATTGACTCTTGTGGTGAATTCTCCAATGTACCTCTTCTTGGTACATATGGTGGGATTAACTACAACCTTGTTTTGGCACGACGTCAGCTTGGGTTCCCCCTAAAGGATAAACCCAATAACATTCTATTAAAGGGTGTGTTCTTTCAGGAGGGTAAAGATCCCCAAGGCTTGAAGGGAAGAATGGTCCGCACTTGGCGCAAGATTCATAGGAAAGGAAGGAAGGAATTGGGTCCTAAGAACTGTGTTGCTATGGAGTCGTACACTGCTTGGGTGAGGAAGAGAGTGTCTGAGTATCTCATGCCTTACGAGTATCCAAGACCTACACCTTTGGTTATGGCTGGGCCTTCAACCCTCCCTAACCAAGGAGTAGAGGAGTTGAGAGACGAAGACCGATCACGCGCTTGGATCCGTGAAAGGGAGGAGTTGCTTCAGTAGATCAAGGAGAAGGATGCTTTGATAGAGTTCCTCGAACATCAGGTTATTGATGATCCTGATGATGCATGGATTTCTCTACTTCCTCAGTCTTCCAAGTTTTGGAAGAGGAAGTACGACCGACTCGCCAAGGAGAAAGCAGATATGGAGGCAACCTACGAGAGGGAGGTGAAGAGGCTTCGTGCATCCTATCTTCCTGTGTCCAGAGCTTTAGATGATTGTTTCTAGGGATCCATAGGATGACTATTTTCCTTTTCTCTTGTATATGATTGATGATGCTGTACTTCTTTTCCTTGATATTATTTGATGAGATATTTCCATATGTGATAAATGTTTAATATTTCCAAAAATTTGCAAATAGGACCATAAATTTCCTTTGAAAATAAAAGAAAAATCATATGCACGAGCATTGCATGCATCATATGCATAAGCAGGTTTTGTTCCCGGTTTCTTGTCCTGTGGTCTAACTCTGTGTTCTTCATTTATTTTGAAGACAAGCTGATTCACCGGTACTACACCAGAGCCAACATTTCAAGATTGATGGATCATTTGGAACAAGACAACCGCGAACTGAAAGAGGAAGTGGCCAGATTAAGTGCCTTGATGGAATCATTCATGGCTGCTCAGAGCCAGTCTTCTCCGACACCTTCAACTCCTCCCCAGAGGACAGTCATCTCTGAGATTGTATCCTCGACTGTGCCTGCAGCCAGTGCACACTTTTCTCCAGCGTCCATGCCAGCCGGGTTCCCGTGGGGGATGCCTCCCAATTTCATGCCTGAGGGTCCTGCTCCAACCTTTGCTTCTATGCCGACATCTAGCCCGGTCCTTGCTATTCCTCCTCCTGTCGTGCATACTATGCCCAGAGTAGACGACACCATCTATCATTCTGAGCCATCTGAGGGTCCAGATGTCTATGAGAAGATGGACGCTATGAATGATCAATTTCTTGAGCTTCACAAGGAATTGAAAACTCTCAGAGGAAAGGATCTTTTCTGATAACATGAAACTATATCACATTTTAGGACTTAATTCAATTAAATTATATTATCATTTGCTTCAATTTATTTCATTTTACTCGATATTTCCTTTCTATTTATCTCAGGTAGTCTATTTGAAGCAAAAGTAAAAAAAGGAAGAAAAGGAGGTGCAAAAAGAAGTTTTTGGAAACAAATAGCAAAAGCCAAGCCCAGCCCAAAGAGCACAGGCGCTGTGCCTGTGACGAGCGTCACAGAGGCTGTGACGAGTGTCACGCCTTGCACACTCATGTGACGAGCGTCACACATGGTGTGACGGACGTCACACCATTCCCCTATATTTTTGCCTTCAGAGACGTTGAGTCCTATTTGCATGCCTATCCCTTCGTTACGTGAAGACCCCTTGACGCGGACTACTTCTGAAGACCGTTACAGAAAGTACCAGTATAAATATCAGCTTTGCAAACCCTTCCAGGGGTCCACGTTTCCACTCTCCTTCGCCGTTTTCGCTTTTTCGCATTTTCTCTTTTTCCAGCAGCTTAAGCATACTTTTACAGTACTACCTTTACAATTTTTATATTGTTTCTTTTGCAATTCTATTTTCTTTTCTAGCATTTAATTAATTTTTTGCACAATAGTTTCTACACCGGAAACTATTGTGTACCTTTTACCGGATCTAACCTTACGTTAGAATCTAGTTTTTTTATTCCTTCGCTTTTATTTTTCTGCCTGATTGAAGAACTCAAGAACAAATCCAACCGGTCTGTGGTGGAGTGTTCAAGACTGCTATTTAATTATTCAGGTTCTTTATTTATTTGTTGAATTTATATATGCTTGTTTTTATTATTAATTTATACTGCTTGCCTGCGATGAATCTGTTTATGCATGCTGATTATTTGGATCTGTTGAGTATGTCTGGCTAATTCATTTAGGTATCGGTATGTAAAGTAAGCGGAATGAAGGAATCAAAACTAAGTTGGTTTAGTTAAGTTTAAAATTAAAATCACTCTTTTTACGGTCTCAATTTACAGATTTAATAACAAAGTTTTTGTACGAAAGTAAAAGACATAAAGAAGTTAAAATCAATAGAGCGAGAGTTTGAGGTTTTGACTGGACAATGTAAATTGGACATTAATTCTAGATCAGGGCGAGAGCAATTTTTAGAGTTAATTAAATTCTAACCTTTTTCAAAAAGTATTTTTAAAGATTGAATGTGAGGACGAGAGTTAAGCATTTGAATTTAATTATATAACCTAAGTCAACAGAGCGAGAGTTTGAGATAAGGATGTTTAAACGATTAGTGTTTTCTTAAAAAGAGTTTCTACGGATTCTATTGTTTTCAAAAAGTGGTTTTTGACTTAACTATAAGTGACAACTACGTTAATATAAAATCATAGTTTATTCAACAGAGCGAGAGTTTGAGATAAAACTTTTAATCAATAGAGTCAACTGAAAAGATTCATTTTAAAACCAAGAAACCAATAAGAATTGATTCCCTAATTACGACGAATTACATACCGATATCCGCTTATTAGATATTTATTTTAGATCTTATTTTAGTTTTAGTTTTTCCCCCAAACAATCAAAGTATTACCTGCCTTAGCTTTACGAAGTAACCTTAGATAACGGTATATCGATTCATAAGTCCCTGTGGGATCGATATCTTTTAAAACTACGCGATAGAACTGTGCACTTGCAGTTTGTACCCCAAATTCGACTCATAAAGTCGCGATCAAGTTTTTGGCGCCGTTGCCGGGGACTTTTATTTAGTCGATATCGTAACTCTTGTGTTACGCTGTAGAGACTAAGGCTTTTCTTTCTCTTTTCTTTCTTTCGTTGATTTGTATGCCACGCACTCGCTCACAAGGCGAGCCATTCTACTTACGAATCAATGATATCGAACTATATCTCCGAGTCTTACGACGAATTCGGGAATATCGTGCTGCAAACAATCTCCCTCCTGTAGAACTTCCCGATTTCAAAAATATTTTCCCTTCGATACCCGAGATGGCAGAACCAGCTCGTGCTCTTCGCGATTACGCCGCTCCATCGCAAGATGAACCGCATTCAAGTATTGCTCCACCCGCAATCGAAGCAAACAACTTTGAACTCAAACCTTCACTGTTACAGGCAGTACAACAGAACCAATTCTCTGGAAATCCTACCGAGGATCCTAACCTTCATTTATCCGTATTTGTCCAATACGTTGATACTGTTAAAGCTAATGGTATCACTTCAGAGGCAATTCGACTTCGTCTTTTTCCTTTCTCACTAAGAGATAGCTCTAGAAGATGGCTTCAATCTCTTCCTTCCAACTCAGTCACCACATGGAACGAGTTGAAGAAAGTTTTTCTTGCTCGATATTTTCCGCCAAGCAAAACAGCTATGTTAAGAGCCCAAATAAATGGATTTAAACAGAAAGATAACGAGTCTCTTTTCGAAGCATGGGAAAGATACAAAGACATGATGAGACTTTGTCCACACCATCGTTTAGAAGACTGGTTAGTAATTCATACCTTTTATAATGGTCTCTTGTACAACACGAGGTTAACAATAGATGCCGCCGCAGGTGGTGCACTAATGAACAAACCTTATGCTGACGCTTACCAACTTATTGAAAGCATGGCTCAAAACCACTATCAGTGGGGAACTGAACGAACAATGGTGGAAAAACCTCAAATGAAAACTGGCATGTACGAGATAAGTAACCTTGATCATGTTAATGCAAAAGTGGATGCTCTGGTCCAGAAAATTGAAAGTTTAAATGTATCACCTCCAGCCACCGTAGTTGCCATAACTCAGAATTGTGAAGTCTGTGGAATCCAAGGTCACACTCCTGCAGATTGTCAACTCCTAACAGGAATCCAAGCGGAGCAAGTAAACTATGCTCAAGGAAGCCCTTACTCGCACACCTATAACTCAAATTGGAAGAATCATCCCAATTTTTCATATAAGAGTAATAATGCTTTATACGCACCTGGACAATCTCCAAATCAAGCCCCAGCTATACCTCCGGGATATCAGAAGCCGATTCCATCTACACCTAACGATAACGCCCCTAGGAAATCCAACTTGGAAATCATGATGGAAAATTTTATAGCTTCTCAACAGCAAACCAATAAAGATTTCTTAAACCAGAATGTACACACTGGCGAACAAATTAAACAACTAGCAAGTAAAGTAGATGCCCTGGCTACTCATAACAAAATGCTGGAAACGCAAATTTCACAAGTAGCTCAACAACAAGCGCCTACTGCTGCCCCAACTGGTACATTTCCTGGACAACCCCAACCTAACCCAAGAAGCCACGCTCATGCAATTATACTGAGAAGTGGAACGGAAGTGGAAGGACCGTCTGACCCAAGGATAGAAAACCAAAACTCTAAAAAGTCAACTGAGGAAGAAAGTGAACCTAAGGAAAAGGAAGAGAGTAATAAGGAAACCGTAGAAAAGAAGGAACCTTATGTACCTCCACCACCTTATAAACCACCTATCCCTTACCCTCAAAGGCTTATTAAAACCAAAGATGCGGGCCAATTTAAAAAATTTGTCGACCTACTAAAACAATTAAACGTCACAATTCCGTTTACAGAAGCTATTACGCAGATGCCCTCATATGCCAAGTTTTTAAAAGAAATTCTTTCTAATAAAAGGAAACTTGAAGATAGCGAAACCGTTACACTCACCGCTGAATGTAGCGCTATAATCCAGAATATGCCTCCTAAACTTAAAGACCCAGGTAGTTTCTCTATACCCTGTCACGTAGGAAAATTTGTCATTGACAAAGCCTTATGCGATTTAGGAGCCGGTATTAGTGTTATGCCTTTATCCATATGCAAGAGACTTGAAATGGGAGAATTAAGACCAACTAAAATGTCTGTGCAACTAGCAGATCGTTCCGTAAAATATCCTGTAGGAATTCTTGAAAACGTTCCAGTGCGCATAGGTCAATTCTACATTCCAACTGATTTTATAATTATGGATATTAGAGAAGATGAAGTTACACCCATTATACTGGGAAGATCGTTCTTAGCAACTGCCGGTGCAATCATAGATGTAAAACGAGGACGACTCACTTTTGAAGTAGGAGAAGAGAAAATTGAGTTCATTCTTTCCCAATTTTTGAAAGCACCTGCAATAGAAGATACATGTTACTTCATGGATATCATCGATGAATGCATAAAAGAAACGGAGTTAGAAAAAGACAAATCATCTGACTATCTTGTAGAAGACAAACCTAACCAATGTTTAGCAATAACACCGGACCCTACGCAATGCCTTAAGAAACCAACCTTAGACCTGAAAACACTTCCCAAGAATCTGAGATATGAATTCCTAGACTTAGAGCTTGAACGACCAGTGATAGTTAATGCTGACCTAGGAAGACTCGAAACAGAAAAACTCCTGCATATCTTAAGAAAATATCCAACCGCACTAGGTTACAACATCACCGATCTTAAAGGAATAAGTCCCTCTATTTGTATGCACCGCATCATGTTAGAAGAAGATTGTAAAACTTCTAGGGAACACTAGAGGAGACTAAACCCGATCCTGAGTGAGATAGTGAAGAAGGAAATAACCAAGTTATTAGAGGCAGGTATCATATATCCTATATCTGATAGCAAATGGGTTAGTCCTGTACACGTAGTACCAAAGAAAGGAGGTATAATAGTCATTGAGAATGAAAAAGGAGAAACTATAACCAAACGAATCGAATCGGGATGGAGAATGTGCATTGACTATATGAAACTAAACAAAGCAACCCGAAAAGATCACTTCCCTTTACCATTCATTGACCAGATGTTAGAACGATTAGCAAAACATTCTCATTTCTGCTATCTAGACGGTTACTCAGGTTTCTTTCAAATACCAATTCATCCTGATGACCAAGAAAAGACAACGTTCACGTGCCCTTTTGGTACCTTCGCTTATAGACGAATGCCGTTTGGCTTGTGTAATGCTCCTGCAACTTTCCAAAGGTGCATGATGGCAATATTCGTCGATTTTCTAGAAAACATCATGGAAGTATTTATGGATGACTTTTCCGTATGCGGACAAAGCTTTGAAGAATGTCTTGAAAACCTAGAGAGAGTTCTAGAGCGATGTGTAAAAGTAAACCTAATACTTAATTGGGAAAAATGTCACTTTATGGTACAAGAAGGAATTGTTTTAGGACACATCATCTCAAACAGAGGAATTGAAGTAGACAAAGCTAAAATAGAGGTAATCGAAAACCTTCAACCCCCTAAAACTGTGAGAGAAGTACGAAGCTTCTTAGGACATGCCGGTTTTTACCGACGATTCATTAAAGACTTCTCTAAAATAACTAAACCTTTAACCGGGCTATTAATGAAAGATGCTGAATTTATATTCGACAATAAATGTTTAGAAGCATTTCAAACGCTTAAACAAGCACTGATCTCCGCACCCATAATGCAGACACCAGATTGGAACGAACCATTCGAAATAATGTGTGATGCTAGTGATTACGCTGTAGGTGCTGTTTTAGGACAACGAAAAGATAAAAAGCTTCATGTTATATATTACGCAAGTAGAACTCTAGATGAAGCACAAATGAATTACGCCACAACCGAGAAAGAACTTCTAGCAGTAGTGTTTGCGCTAGATAAATTTCGTTCTTACTTGGTCGGAGCCAAAATAATCATCTACACTGACCACGCTGCTATCAAATACCTCTTGACTAAAAAGGATGCTAAACCTAGACTCCTAAGGTGGATCCTGTTGCTACAAGAGTTCGATTTGGAAATCAAAGACAAGAAAGGAACTGAAAACGTAGTAGCAGATCACCTCTCTAGACTTGAGAACATTGAACCGGAAAGAACATCAATTAACGATGATTTCTCGTACGATAAGCTTATAGCTACTTTAGAAGAAAATAACGCTGATAAACAGGTAGAAACCACCTTAGCTATATCTGTTACACCGTGGTACGCTGACCTCGTCAATTATTTAGCTGCCAGAATAGTTCCACCTACCTTATCCTACCAACAGAAGAAACGATTCTTCTATGACATAAAACATTATTACTGGGATGACCCCTTACTTTTTAAAAGAGGCCCCGATGGTATTTTCCGTCGGTGTATACCCGAAGAAGAGGTAGAAAATATAATCCAACACTGTCACTCCGCTCCTTATGGTGGACACGCAAGTACATCCAAGACCTGCTCTAAAATCCTACAAGTCGGTTTTTATCGGCCAAGTATATGGAAGGATGTACATGCAGCTATTAAGAGATGTGATAGATGACAACGCACAGGAAACATATCTAGACATGACGAGATGCCACAAAAGGGCGTTTTGGAAGTAGAGATTTTTGACGTGTGGGGAATAGACTTCATGGGACCTTTTCCATCCTCTTTCGGTAACAAATACATACTCGTGGCAGTTGACTACGTATCAAAATGGATTGAAGCTATAGCTTCTCCAACAAACGACACACGAGTAGTAACTAGACTTTTTAAGAATATAATATTTCCAAGGTTTGGTGTCCCAAGAATAGTAGTCAGTGATGGTGGATCGCATTTCATATCCAAGGTACTCGAAAAACTACTGCTTAAGTATGGCGTAAGACATAGAGTAGCGACACCTTACCACCCTCAAACCAGTGGGCAAGTGGAAGTGTCTAACAGAGAAATCAAACAGATACTAGAGAAAACAGTCGCCACTTCAAGGAAAGACTGGTCATTAAAATTACCAGAAGCTTTATGGGCTTACCGAACTGCTTACAAAACTCCCATAGGGACAACCCCATTTAAGCTGATTTATGGAAAATCCGGTCACCTCCCTGTAGAATTAGAACATAAAGCCTATTGGGCTATTAAAAATCTAAATTTAAACTATAAAGCCGCCGGTGAAAAGAGAATCCTTGATATAAGCGAATTAGAGGAACTCAGAAGAGACGCTTACGAAAATGCCAGAATCTACAAAGAAAGAACAAAACAATGGCATGACAAGCGCATATCAAGGAAAATCTTCAAACAAGGCGATACAGTCCTTTTATTTAACTCCAGGCTAAAGTTATTCCCGGGAAAACTACGATCTAGATGGTCAGGTCCTTTTCAAATCACCAATGTTTTTCCCAGTGGAGCAGTAGAAATTAAAGGCAAATCTATGGAACCATTTACCGTAAACGGGCAACGTCTAAAACATTATCACTATGCAGAAAACAATGAAGATTCGCAAGTCTTGCACTTAGAAGAAATGCCTCCAGAAATTATAGATTGGTTGTTTTTATGTCGAGCTTGCGACATTAAACAAAGCGCTTAGTGGGAGACGACCCACAAATATTTTATCATTTTCTTCTATTATCATTTTTTATTTTTCTATTTCTTCCTTAATTATTCTTTTAATTTTTGTTTAGTATTCATTCTTAATTTATTTTAATTTATTAAAAACTTTTCTCTTCTTTCGGCATTTGGCCAAATCCTGACTAAAAACTCTTGTTTTTCTTTTCTCTAGCTAACACTAATCTGATGGGACAAATTGATCGTATGGGTATCAAATTCAGAGGAACCGCTCAGAAACAAAAGTTTGAGGAACTAGCCACAAGAGAGATGCTACCTAGTCTGTATGCTGATGACTGGGTAATGACTGCCCTTGGACTAAGACAAAGTGTCCTGTATTTGCTGAATCAGATAGGGTGGGAAACCGCTCCTATCCATAGATAATTTGTCACTTACCGGAGACTGACTCTAGAATTCCTTAGTTCTCTGATCTATCTACCCAGCCATGGAAAAGGAATAAGCAGAGGTTTTATCCAGTTCAGAATGTTTAACATGGAGTACCAATTTAATATTCAAGATTTTACCAACCTTTTAGGTTTCCCTACATCCTTTGACACGTTCACAGTGAGCCAAGAAGAACTTTTTGAATATAGAGAACTTGAACACTTGTGGGGTAACTTGACTGGAAATGACGATCCCGAGGAACATGAGTTTCTCTCTGGAAACATACATAACCCGGCCTTCCGTTATTTTCATAAGATCCTGACCCACACCTTATTTGGGAAGAAGCCAAACAGTACCACAGTTTCACGTGATGAACTCTTCATCATATTTTGTGCTTCCCAAAACCGTCCAGTAAACGGTGCCACTTTTATGTTAGCAAATTTGGACCACCTTATCCAAGATGAGCGAGCACCAATTCGAATAGGCGGTTTGATAACTATGATAGGTAATGCTATCGGATTACGTCAGCCTATTCTTGACTTGAGCCCTTTTTGTGGCATTACTACTATGAGTATACCCTTCCTCTTCAACACTATGTTTATAGCAAACCTAGGATCCGATGAGTTTGAGCTTATAATTAATAACCAAGTTCTTTGCCTATTCACCATGCCCGATCCTAGGACTAGTGTTCATAACCGCAGTAACTGGCTCTACAATCTGAACGAAACCCCCTCTCCTGCTAGATCCACTGAATCCATCCAGGACTATGAGATTTGTGATGACCAGATTCCTTATGCCGAATCTGACCCTCAGACACCCTCTGGCTATTATGATATTGATCCTCCTCCTCAACCTGTTCAGACCGAAGAATCGGCAATACCCAACCTTAGACATCATATGCCCGGAACTGATTATAACACTGCCATTGAAGCTTTGATGTCAGAACAAGAAGCCCTCAGAGAAGAGTTCGCTAACATGAGACACGAAGTTCAAGGATACATGAACGGTATGACAAATCAGTTTCACGAGTTGCTAAACCGTGTTAACTCCTTTGCTCCTCCGGCCAGAGATCGTGCAGATGGATATAATTTATTTTTCTTAGTTATTTAGTTTTAAGTTAGATTATTTATTTAATGTTATTTCAAATTATGTTCGTATTTGTTTCTCTTTCGCATTTTTGTTTTTCTCCATTGTTACATTATGATTATTTTATTGAAGCTATTTATTTATTTTATTATGTAATATCTACTATGCTCTCTACTGTTGCTGCCTACATGACTTATTATTAAGAACATAATACATTTATGCACTATTAAACCAAGTAGAATAGCATGCAGGAAAATTAAATAGCAAAACAAAATAATCTGAAGCAAAACAAAATAAATAATAAAAAATTAAATTACCATAGTTATTCTGAAGAACGCTAGCTGAAGCCATGCCAAAAAGACTGTGTGACGAGCGTCACACAATCTATGACGGACGGCACGCCAAGTACTTGTTACGCCCGTCACGCCCCTGTGACGAGCGTAACACCTTTCTGACTAGGTGAACGTTACAGTACCGTTGGAGACGAACGTTACACCCTTTCACTTTTTACCTTCCCCATTTATTCACATTAACCCACATTTATTCACTTTTCAACCACCTCTTTTCCAACTTCCAAATTCTTTTCCTATAAATACCCACCAAACCTTCCTTCATTCACCACAAACCACTCTCTAATATCAAATACATTTCTTTTCTTTATTACTCCTTTAAATTCATTCATCAATATGGCGGGAAATCAGAATTTCGGAAATATCATCTTCCGATCCGGAGATGAAAACTATCAAAGGGAGCAATTCGAGCGCTTTCAACAGCGAGGCGTCGTCTCTACCAGGTATCCTGATTCAACTTGTTTACAACAATTAGGATTACTTCAAGGTATCGAGTGGATGCTCCGCCTTGCCGATCTAACCTTTCTATGCACGCATAATCAACCCACCTACCCATCCCTAACCTTAGAATTCTTAAGTTCATACGCGTACAACACTCCCGCCGGTGAGGACGAATTCTTAACCGGTACCGCAACCTTCCGTATGTTCAACACCGAGTACTCCTTAACCCAAAACCAATTGAGTACCATGCTACAATTCCCCACAGAAGGTCAAGTCTACCCCAAAATCCCTCCAAACCTAAACTGGAGCACAGTTGCCGCTTTCGACCTCTTTAAGAAAATATCCGGTGTAGATGCCAACAACTGGGAAGAGCTCCTTGTTTCCCATATACATAACCCAACTATCAGGTACTTTATCCGCATCCTACAAAACACCGTTTTTGGAAGACCGAACAACAACAAGGTCAACGCAAAGGAACTCTTCTTCCTCGAATGCGTCTTCGAACCGCAGGCTAAGGTAAACGCCGCCTCCTTCCTATTTCATCATATCCGCACCTTATGTGCTAGAGGCCGTCAACCTTTTGTAATTGGTGGATTAATCACCACCATAGCACTTGGCTTAAACCTAGGGGACCGACTCCAAACTTTAGAATCTTTACCTCCCCTATTTATGGATATAGGCTACTGTCGGTCCAGCCGCCTAATAAAGAACCGAGTAGGCGGAAAATATTACCTTATGGTGAATAACCAGGCCGTCCCAAGCATTGTTCTCCCCAACATCGCCTTAACCGATGTCACCAATCCCAACCGCCACCTCTATGATCTGAATGCTCCCGAAGCCACCGAGCCTTCACATGCAAACTCGTCTACCGACGAGTTCGAAGAAATGGATCAAGGTGATAACGCTCCTGAACAACAATCAGTCCCGCTCAACCCTTCCGATACTGCAGCTGACCCATCCTCCCGACGTCGTCGACGAAGAAAGCCTGCAACCAATGACGACATCATGGATGCTATTGATGGTATGCAAGCACAGAATCTCGAAATGCAACCTTAACTTTAGTTTTTTTTCTTTCTTTTTGTAATTCATTTTTTTTCCTTCAAACATTGAGGACAATGTGTTATTCAAGTATGGGGGGGAAAACCATGTTCTTTCTATCCTCCTTTTTCCTTTTCAAGTATGTATCTTTCTTTTCACTGTTATTTCCATTATAAAAAAATAAATAAAAAATAATATAATAAAAAAATATTATTATAATATAGATTTATTTTAAGTTAAGTCCCTAGTGTGAAAACTTTCTATTATCTATTCCCCTCAATTTTCATGAGCCATAACAAAAATTCATCACACTCAATAAGTATAAAGGTCGCTTATTTTATAAAACTTGAGTAAAATCAAAACAAAAATTATTACCATAACTACGCTCTAAGAACCTCAACATGTCAGATCAGGATAAGTACTTATTATACCAATCCCTTGAACTTTTAGTTTTATAGTAACCCCGAGTAGTTTATACGAGAAGTCAGCACCATCTTAATAGCAAACTACGTGGAGAGCCGATGAATATAAGTGAATGATTCCCATAGTAAAAAAAATAATTATATATATCAGGAAATGCACTAATTAAGTTAGGTGATCCTTACCAGATCATTTAATCTAAAGGTTGCAGATCATACAAAAGCATAAAGATCCATTATGAGTTGGTTCAGCAGGTATCTGGTACTGAACTTGGTAGGGCGGATTACGGTCCGATCCCCCGCAATTTGCAATGGACTGAATAACGAAGTTATCCGACTTATGTACCAGAACTTCTAGCAAAAAAAGGGATCAGAATCACTAACCGGTTACTCCACTATGTGCGCGATAAGATAAAGGGCTTAATGTGATTTCGCTAGAATGAAAACGGGTGAAATAAGAGTAAAGGAACTAGGATAGCTATAATGGCATTACTCGAACTGGTTTGCATAAGGTGAGGTTATCTGAGGTTGTGACGGTGGTTGTTGATGTCAAGATTAAACTCAAGTTACTTCTAAACAAGGTTTACATGCAACCTAGTACAAATTGATGTGTGTTTTGAAATTTCATCTGGCTAAAATTTTTAAAACAAGTTCTATACTGTATTTTGCTTGAGGACAAGCAAAGATCTAAGTATGGGGGAGTTTGATAACATGAAACTATATCACATTTTAGGACTTAATTCAATTAAATTATATTATCATTTGCTTCAATTTATTTCATTTTACTCGATATTTCCTTTCTATTTATCTCAGGTAGTCTATTTGAAGCAAAAGTAAAAAAAGGAAGAAAAGGAGGTGCAAAAAGAAGTTTTTGGAAACAAATAGCAAAAGCCAAGCCCAGCCCAAAGAGCACAGGCGCTGTGCCTGTGACGAGCGTCACAGAGGCTGTGACGAGCGTCACGCCTTGCACACTCATGTGACGAGCGTCACACATGGTGTGACGGACGTCACACCATTCCCCTATATTTTTGCCTTCAGAGACGTTGAGTCCTATTTGCACGCCTATCCCTTCGTTACGTGAAGACCCCTTGACGTGGACTACTTCTGAAGACCGTTACAGAAAGTACCAGTATAAATATCAACTTTGCAAACCCTTCCAGGGGTCCACGTTTCCACTCTCCTTCGCCGTTTTCGCTTTTTCGCATTTTCTCTTTTTCCAGTACTACCTTTACAATTTTTATATTGTTTCTTTTGCAATTCTATTTTCTTTTCTAGCATTTAATTAATTTTTCGCACAATAGTTTCTACACCGGAAACTATTGTGTACCTTTTACCGGATCTAACCTTACGTTAGAATCTAGTTTTTTTATTCCTTCGCTTTTATTTTTCTGCCTGATTGAAGAACTCAAGAACAAATCCAACCGGTCTGTGGTGGAGTGTTCAAGACTGCTATTTAATTATTCAGGTTCTTTATTTATTTGTTGAATTTATATATGCTTGTTTTTATTATTAATTTATACTGCTTGCCTGCGATGAATCTGTTTATGCATGCTGATTATTTGGATCTGTTGAGTATGTCTGGCTAATTCATTTAGGTATCGGTATGTAAAGTAAGCGGAATGAAGGAATCAAAGCTAAGTTGGTTTAATTAAGTTTAAAATTAAAATCACTCTTTTTACGGTCTCAATTTACAGGTTTAATAACAAAGTTTTTGTACGAAAGTAAAAGACATAAAGAAGTTAAAATCAATAGAGCGAGAGTTTGAGGTTTTGACTGGACAGTGTAAATTGGACATTAATTTTAGATCAGGGCGAGAGCAATTTTTAGAGTTAATTAAATTCTAACATTTTTCAAAAAGTATTTTTAAAGATTGAATGTGAGGACGAGAGTTAAGCATTTGAATTTAATTATATAACCTAAGTCAACAGAGCGAGAGTTTGAGATAAGGGTGTTTAAACGATTAGTGTTTTCTTAAAAAGAGTTTCTACGGATTCTATTGTTTTCAAAAAGTGGTTTTTGACTTAACTATAAGTGACAGCTACGTTAATATAAAATCATAGTTTATTCAACAGAGCGAGAGTTTGAGATAAAACTTTTAATCAATAGAGTCAACTGAAAAGATTCATTTTAAAACCAAGAAACCAATAAAGAATTGATTCCCTAATTACGACGAATTACATACCGATATCCGCTTATTAGATATTTATTTTAGATCTTATTTTAGTTTTAGATTTTCCCCCAAACAATCAAAGTATTACCTGCCTTAGCTTTACGAAGTAACCTTAGATAACGGTATATCGATTCATAAGTCCCTGTGGGATCGATATCTTTTAAAACTACGCGATAGAACTGTGCACTTGCAGTTTGTACCCCAAATTCGACTCATAAAGTCGCGATCAGTCTAACTCTGTGTTCTTCATTTATTTTGAAGACAAGCTGATTCACCGGTACTACACCAGAGCCAACATTTCAAGATTGATGGATCATTTGGAACAAGAGAACCGCGAACTGAAAGAGGAAGTGGCCAGATTAAGTGCCTTGATGGAATCATTCATGGCTGCTCAGAGCCAGTCTTCTCCGACACCTTCAACTCCTCCCCAGAGGACAGTCATCTCTGAGATTGTATCCTCGACTGTGCCTGCAGCCAGTGCACACTTTGCTCCAGCGTCCATGCCAGCCGGGTTCCCGTGGGGGATGCCTCCCAATTTCATGCCCGAGGGTCCTGCTCCAACCTTTGCTTCTATGCCGGCATCTAGCCCGGTCCTTGCTGTTCCTCCTCCTGTCGTGCATACTATGCCCAGAGTAGACGACACCATCTATCATTCTGAGCCATCTGAGGGTCCAGATGTCTATGAGAAGATGGACGCTATGAATGATCAATTTCTTGAGCTTCGCAAGGAATTGAAAACTCTCAAAGGAAAGGATCTTTTTGGCAAGTCTGCTGCCGAACTCTGCTTGGTTCCTAATGTGAAGATCCCTGTGAAATTCAAGGTCCCTGACTTTGAAAAATACAAGGGAAATACCTGCCCTCTCATCCACCTGGTCATGTATGCCAGGAAGATGTCGACTCACACTGACAACGACCAATTGCTCATCCACTACTTTCAAGACAGTCTGTCCGGTGCCGCTCTGCGTCGGTACATGGGTTTAGACAGGGCGAACATCCGATCCTTCAACGATCTTGGCGAGGCCTTCGTCAAGCAGTACAAGTACAATATGGATATGGCTCCCGATAGGGATCAATTGAGGGCCATGTCCCAGAAGGACAAAGAAACGTTCAAAGAGTACGCCCAGAGGTGGCGAGAGTTAGCAGCACAAATCGTGCCTCCGCTAGAAGAGAAAGAGATGACTAAGATCTTTTTGAAGACCTTAAGTTCTTTTTATTATGAGCGGATGATTGCTAGCGCTCCTTCTGACTTCACCGAGATGGTGAATATGAGGATGCGTTTAGAAGAAGGGGTTAGAGAAGGACGTCTGACCAAAGAAGAAGGCTCTTCTGCCAAACGTTATGGGGCGTTTGCAAAGAAGAAAGATGGAGAGGCACATGTTGTGATCTCCCATGGGAAACCAAGAAGACCCTTTGTGAGGAGTAAGACCGTGCGTTCCTCCAGTAACCAGCACCAGGTGGCTCATATAGCACCTGTCTTCAGAGATAATCAACAATACCAGCAACATAACAACAATCAGCAACCACATCCGCAATATCAACATCAACAACACCGTCCGCAGCAGCAGGTCTACCAGCCTCGAAACAGTAATCAAACCAGCACGAGTTACGAGAGGAAAAGGGTCACCTTCGATCCTATTCCAATGACATATGCAGAATTATATTCCTCTTTGATAGAGAGGAAGTTGATTACTCCGCGAGACCCACTGGCTATACCTGCTAACCCCAGTGGTGGTATAAGCCTGAATTACACTATGTTTACCATTATGGTGCTCCCGGCCACGACATGGAGAATTGTTACCCTTTGAAGACCAAGGTTCAAGACCTTGTGAGGTGTGGCATTCTGTGTTTCGAGGACGTAGGTCCTAATGTGAAGAAGAACCCATTGCCCGAGCATGGGAAATCTGTCAACATGGTCCAGAGATGCCCTGGAAAATACAAAGTCAAATATGTCAGTCATATTCGACAATCGCTGGTCGAGATGCATCGTTTGCTGTGTGATTATAGTCATTATGAGCATGACCACGATAGATGCCGAGTTTGTTCTGTCAATCAAAGAGGTTGTCGCCAGGTGCGCAAAGATGTTCAGGAAATGCTGGATGAAGGAGTTATTGAGATCCTTCAAAACAGAAATGTTGACGAAGATGCTGACGAGGTCAACGTAATTTCTCCAGTATTCCGGATCCCCGAACCTGTTATCATCAAGTATGATGGTAGCAAGCAAAAGGTTTTTCCCGCATTAACCATTAAGCTAGCCGGACCAATACCATACTCTTCTGAAAAGGAGATTCCCTATCGCTACAATGCTGTTGCGGTAGAAAATGAGAAAGAAGTGTCCTTGCCATCTTCCTCTGTTGTTAACATTGCGAATGTTAGTGGTTTGACCCGTAGTGGTCGTGTATTTTCAGCACCCTCGAAGCCTCAAGCTAATGCTGATTATGTTGAACGCCCGATTGGGAATGCGGTGAGCACCCCAAATCCGGCACTTGTTGTTAAGCCCTCCTCTACATTGGGAACTCCTGCTTTTGTTGTCCCAAGCGGCAATATGAAAGAAGACTGTGATGAGATGCTGAAGCTCATCAAGAGAAGCGAGTACAACGTTGTAGACCAGCTTTTACAAACGTCATCCAAAATATCGGTATTATCATTGCTTTTGAATTCAGAACCACATCGAGAGGCTCTGCAGAAGGTTTTGAATGTGGCATATGTGGATCACGATGTCACGATAGAGCAATTCGATAGCATTGTTGCAAACATTACTGCTTGTAACAATTTGAGTTTTTGTGACTCTGATCTCCCCGAGAAGGGAAGAGACCACAACTTGGCATTACATATATCTACGGGTTGCAAGGAAGACGCCATGTCCAATGTGCTGGTGGACACTGGGTCATCATTGAACGTATTGCCAAAATCCACTCTCTCGAAACTGTCATATCAAGGGCCTCCCATGAGGCAGAGTGGAGTAGTTGTGAAGGCTTTTGATGGGTCTCGCAAAACTGTGGTTGGGGAAGTTGATCTCCCAGTCAAAATCGGACCAAGTGATTTCGAAATTACCTTCCAGGTTATGGACATTCACCCATCGTATAGCTGTCTCTTAGGCAGACCATGGATTCATGAGGCGGGCGCCGTGACATCCACCCTACACCAGAAACTGAAATTTGTGAAGAATAAGAAACTGGTGGTGGTAGGGGGAAAAAAGGCTCTCCTGGTTAGCCATTTGTCTCCCTTCTCATACATAGATGCTGAGGATGAAGTTGGAACTCCTTTCCAAGCTTTATCTATTGCTGAGCCTATTGAGAAGAGAACTCCTTCATTTGCTTCCTATAAAGATGCAAAGTTGGCCATTGAGCGTGGTGCAACTGCTGGTTTAGGGAAAATGATTGAGCTAGAAAACAACAAGTCTCGGGCTGGCATCGGCTACTCTTCTGGGGTTTCTAATTCGCAAGGGCTTTTCAAGAGTGGAGGGTTCATCCACACCAATCAGAGCGAGGAAGCTGCTGCCATTTTGGAAGAGGATGCAGAGGATTCTGTCAACTTCGTCATCCCTGGGGGAATCTACAATAATTGGGTCGCTGTGGATATTCCAACAGTTATCCATAAGTCGAAGTAATGTTCATTGTGTTTAGAAAACCCTCCTCCCATGCCAAAAGGAGGAGTGATGACATTGCTGGCGCATAAATACAATGATATTTTCATTCAATGAATTCATGCTAAATGTTTGTTTTTCCAATAATTTTCCCTTTTCACTTTTTGCATTAAATTGGTGATCACATAAAACCTAAAAATAAAATAAAATCAATCTTTCATTTGCATAATGATTTGCCTTGTTTGAATTCTAAAGCTTTTCATATCCAAAATCATTATGCAGGTTGATCAAACCCATTGAACATAATGATCCAACACCATCTCCCAACTTTGAATTCCCTGTATTTGAGGCGGAAGAAGATGATATTAGAGAGATTCCTGACGAGATTACCCGTCTACTTGAGCATGAAGAGAAAATCATTCAGCCGCATCTCGAGAATCTGGAAACAGTCAACTTGGGGTCTGAAGATTGTGTGCAAGAAGTGAAGATTGGGGCACTCCTTGAAGAATCTGTTAAGAAAGGGTTGATTGATTTGCTACGAGAATATGTTGATGTCTTCGCCTGGTCATATGAAGACATGCCCGGTCTAGATACTGATATTGTGCAATATTTCTTACCCTTGAAGCCTGAGTGCGTGTCTGTAAAGCAGAAGCTCAGGAGAACTCATCCTGATATGGCAGTGAAGATCAAAGAGGAAGTACAGAAGCAAATTGATGCGGGGTTTCTGGTGACTTCTACGTATCCTCAATGGGTGGCCAATATTGTGCCCGTGCCCAAGAAGGACGGAAAAGTCCGGATGTGTGTGGACTATAGAGACTTGAATAAAGCTAGTCCAAAAGATGATTTTCCTCTACCACACATTGATATGTTGGTAGGTAATACAACTAAATTCAATATCTTCTCATTTATGGACGGATTTTCCGGATATAATCAGATCAAGATGGCACCCAAGGATATGGAGAAGACAACATTCATCACACCTTGGGGAACATTCTGTTATCGAGTGATGCCCTTCGGTTTGAAGAACGCCGGAGCCACGTATCAACGAGCTATGACCACCTTGTTTCACGATATGATGCACAAGGAAATCGAGGTATATGTTGATGATATGATGGCCAAGTCAAGAACGAAAGTTGAACATGTAGAGCACTTGTTGAAGCTTTTTCAGCATTTGAGGAAGTATAAGCTCCGTCTGAATCCCAACAAGTGTACATTTGGAGTCCGTTCCGGCAAGTTATTAGGCTTTATTGTCAGTGAAAGAGGTATTGAGGTTGATCCTGCAAAGGTCAAAGCAATACAAGAGATGCCTGCGCCCAAAACTGAGAAGCAAGTCCGAGGTTTTCTTGGCCGTTTGAATTATATTTCCAGATTCGTATCCCACATGACTGCCACATGTGCGCCGATATTCAAGCTCCTCCGGAAAGACCAGTCCCATGATTGGACCGAGGATTGCCAGAAAGCTTTCGACAGTATTAAAGAATATCTGTCTGCACCTCCGATCCTGTCTCTGCCCGTGGAAGGGAGACCTTTGATTATGTATCTGACTGTTCTTAAAGATTCATTGGGTTGTGTCTCGATACTTAATGCTTGAAAAGACATGCTGTGCTTTGGCCTGGGCTGCTAAGCGCTTACGCCAGTACATGATAAATCATACGACTTGGTTGATATCCAGAATGGATCCAATCAAGTACATCTTCGAGAAGCCTGCTTTAACAGGGAGGATCGCCCGATGGCAGATGTTGTTATCTGAGTATGATATTGAGTATCGAGCTCAAAAGGCTATCAAAGGTAGTATCTTGGCTGATCATTTAGCACATCAATCAATTGAGGATTATCAATCAGTTCAGTATGACTTCCCAGATGAGGAGATTCTGTATTTGAAAATGAAAGATTGTGATGAGCCTACACTCGATGAAGGGCCAGAGCCTGGTTCCAAATGGAGTATGGTGTTTGATGGCGCTGTAAATCAGTATGGAAATGGTATTGGGGCAATGATTATTACTCCTCAGGGCATACATATTCCTTTTACAGCAAGGCTAACTTTCAAATGCACGAATAATATGGCTGAGTATGAAGCTTGTATTATGGGATTGAAGAAATGCATTGATCTAGGGATCAACCATCTTGATGTTTATGGTGATTCGGCCCTCGTTGTTAATCAGATTAAGGGTGAATGGGAAATGAATCAGCCTAGTCTCATTCCATATAGGGATTATGCGAGGAGGATTTCAACATTCTTTACTGAGGTTGACTTCCATCATATTCCTCGAGATGAGAATCAGATGGCAGACGCTCTTGCTACGCTTGCTTCGATGATTGTGGTAAAACTTTGGAATGAAGTTCCCAATATCACTGTCATGCGCTTGGACAGACTAGCTCATGTATTCGCAGTAGAAGAGGTAAAAGATCATAAGCCATGGTATTATGACATCAAGTGCTTCCTTCAGAACTAGATTTACCCGCTTGGAGCATCCGTGAAAGATAGGAAGACTTTGAAGAGATTATCAGGAAATTTCTACCTTAATGGTGATGTGCTTTATAAGAGAAATTTTGACATGGTTCTGCTCAGATGCGTGGATAGACACGAAGCAGACCTGTTAATGACTGAGGTCCACGAGGGTTCATTTGGTACTCATTCCAATGGACATGCCATGGCTAGGAAGATATTGAGAGCAGGCTACTATTGGCTGACGATGGAGTCTGACTGCTGCAAATATGTGAAGAAATGCCATAAGTGTCAGATTTACGCGGATAAGATTCATATTCCCCCGACACTTCTGAATGTGATTTCATCACCATGGCCTTTCTCCATGTGGGAAATTGACATGATTGGCATGATAGAGCCGAAAACGTCTAATGGACACAGATTCATTCTCGTAGCAATCGATTATTTTACCAAGTGGGTTGAAGCGGCATCGTATGCAAATGTGACCAGGCAGGTGGTCGTGAAGTTTATCAAGAATCAACTCATATGCCGTTATGGTGTGCCAGATAAGATCATTACTGATAATGGATCTAACTTGAACAACAAAATGATGAAAGAGCTGTGTAGTGAGTTCAAGATCGCGCATCATAATTCTTCTCCTTATAGACCCAAGATAAATGAGGCTGTTGAAGCTGCTAGTAAGAATATCAAGAAGATTATCCAGAAGATGGTTGTCACGTATAAGGATTGGCATGACACGTTGCCATTTGCTTTACATGGATATCGCACATCTGTCCGCACTTCAACAGGGGCAACCCCTTTCTCTCTTGTTTATGGCATGGAGGCTGTACTCCCAGTAGAGGTGGAGATCCCATCAATGGGAGTCTTGATGGAGGCCAAGTTAACTGATGCTGAATGGGTTTAAAGTCGTTATGACCAGCTGAACTTGATAGAAGAAAAGAGATTGACTGTCATATGCCATGGTCAGTTATATCAACAAAGAATGAAGAAAGCTTTTGATAAGAAGGTCAAGCCTCGTGTGTTCCGAGAAGGTGACCTTGTGCTCAAGAAAGTTTTGTCTTTCGCGTCCGATTCCAGGGGCAAGTGGACTCCAAACTATGAAGGATTGATGATTCATCCTCTACAGGGATTTTGTTGCTTCTTGGTTTCTCTTGCCCTCATCACATTGGATACTCTCCGTGGAATCTAGCTTTCTCTCTTGAGATGTAGTACCAGCTGTTTGAGTACTTATTCCCTGGAGATGTGTGCATATAATTTTCAAACATTCGGATATTCATATTGCATTCTTTGCTATATATCTTTGTTTGTTATTCCCTGCTAGTTGGTAATGCATTTCCCAAGCAGATGTCGGTGTCTGATCTCCCCATGAAGAGTCAGCCCCTTAAGTAGAAAGTGTTTATCTTTCTCTCCATATTCCCCACCGAGTTATATCCTCGTGGACGATGGTTGTTTTTGCCTCCTCCCAACACATATATTGGGATGGGTTCCCCTATTGAGTTATATCCTCACTAGGACGAGTCTTGATTCAGTTTGCCTCTTTGGCTTGATCCTAAATTGGCCTTCTTGTGACTGCTTCCTGTGTTTCCCCGTGGCATAAATGAATAATTGCTCAGTAATCGATAATTATTCATCTTATCCTCGGCGGAGTCTGTGGTTTTCTACCCTTATACTGATAGTTGTAAACCCTATTTTCTCCCCTTTGCAGAGTTAACCTTTTTGTTCATCCTAATCGATGACGGTTACTCTTCCGTGGTTTTCTACCTAGTATCCGGTAGATGTAATCCCCTTCTTGACGGTTATCATTATCCAATATTCGGTGTTGATATTCCCTTCTTTTTGGATAATTGCTCTGATTAGGCAGTTTATCCCCAGCAAGTCATCTTTCTTACCGGTTGTCGGTAATGTTTGTTGCTCCCCTTGATTGATCATCATTATATACCTAGTTTCGGTATCCCGATGCCCTTCTCTCTCGGTCGATTTATCCTTTATTAACCCAGTAACCGGTTGTGGATAATCTTCCATGCGAGTATATTATCTACGTTCTGACGGTAATAGATAATATATCTCATGCGCTCTTTGGTCGAAGCCTTTTGTTCTTCCCCAGTTGAGTAAGATTCGTATCCCTGTTTTGGAATCGAATGTCCATCCCATAATCGAGTTTGCTTTTTGCCCTCTTTTCGGATGATGAGTGTTTTGGGAATATTCCCCAATTCACGCTTTGGTTGGTCATCTATTATATGCCCAGTAACTGGCATCCCTGGTGTTCCTTCCTTCTGCTCCCTATTATGACTTTTTGTCCCCTGTGGAGTCAGATTTTCCTGAGTTGAAATATACCTTTCCAGGTCTTCCTCAGATGATTTGGTTGACTGATATCTCTCACCCTTATACCGGTCTTAGATATTCATTCTTCCGGGGCATGTTGTTCTCTCACCCTTATACCGGTGTTCAGATCACACGTCTCTTTGAGCTTATTACCCAGTAACCGGTAATACCTCATCCTGTTGCTTCCCCAGGAGATTTCTGTTGGGATTTTCCTCAGCTGAGTCCTTAGTGGACATCCCCACCTGAGTCCGGATTTTTTTATATCCGAAGTATCCGTCGCGGATAATTTTTTGGCTGTATTGGCATATTCCCCAATACATGCATCTTCGAGTCGGCTCGAGTCCTTCCATTGATTTATTTCATGGATTCTCTCCGTGTCTCTCAGCAAGTCTCAAGTCATGACCTGCTCACGCATCTTCACCCTTTACTCCCCTAGAGTCTCTGTCTCCCTAGTGAGTGTATTACTCCTTTGGATTTTTAGTTTCTCCGGATTTCTTTTTTCTTTTGTGGACGCCTATCCCCACAGAGTTTTACTATTTGCATGCATACATCTGCATCATGAGGTCTCTTAGGGACCAAAATTCGTCTCTTTGTTATTATTTAAGCCCATTCTACCCCGTCGAGACGAAGATTTTAACCTTCACTTCTCCGGCTAGAATGACCTTAAATAGGGGCATCTGTAAGACCCCAATTTTGTCCCTAAGATCCCTCATGGCATCATAACATTGCATTTGCATTGCCTCAAGGATCATTAGCATCTTGGTTCCCTTTGCCTTTGGGAGGGACTTCTTGTGAGTGGTTTGAAATCACCAAGCATACTTGAATTGTATATTGTTGCTTTTCTTATTTTGTTTACTAACTAAAAGCACAAAAATATGTCACTAACATCTTTTGTTTGTAGCTTGAGCAATCACAAGGTCCAAAGCTTCTAGGAGATTTTTTGTGCAATGATAAGGCCAAGAGGAGATGAAAGCAAGCATGGTGATGGTTCCCAAAGCTCTAATCCATCAAATATGCTTCCCTATCATCTCAATTCATCATTTTGATCAAAGCATGTCAAAGGGTTTGAGGTTTGTGCCCCAAGGAAACCCTAATTCATCTGTGCACCACAATGCCTTGTTCTTGAAGCAACCTCAGCCCATGGTCAAATGCAATCAAGGGAAGTTCTTTAATTCATCATTTCATGCATATTTGAACTTATTTGAGTATCCTCAATCATCAATTCATCAAGATATGAGTCATGGATTTGAGAAGTTGATCAGTCAATTCATCTGATTATTTTGAAATGCACTGAGACTTAACTTTTTATGTGTTTGTCAAATGGAGATGATCCCAAAAGAAAAAATGTTCTTAAGGATAATTTAAACAACTTTAATGTTCATCAAAATTTTATTTGAAGCTTGGAAGGTCATCTCCCATTCCAAGACATTATAGGTCATTTTGACTGAAACCCTAATTTTGGGTCAACTTCCCAAGGACATAACTCATTCATTTTTTATGATTTTGAGGTGGATTTAAATGAATTGGAAAGCTTAAGATGTCCACTTAAAATGTTATGTTGAACAAAATTTCAAAATCTCAAAGGAAATACATGTGATAGTGCAAGACATTATAGGTCATTTTGGGCCAAATGCATTAAAAGGCAAAAAAGTACAACTTCAAGTGCCCATAACTTCTTCATAAAAAAATCCAAATGATGCAAAATTTAAGTCCGTTTTGATTGTCTTAAGAAGATATACAACTTTTATGTTGGAGGTTTTTTCATTTGAAGCTTGCATCATCAAAACAGAAGGGCTTGAACATTGGCCAAATTTGGAAACCTTACCTTGACATGTTTTGCACATTACACTTTAAACTCAAATTTCACCAATTTCCACACTTCAAATGGATTTTTACCCAACATAACAATTGTTCCTTACATCAAGACCTTTCCAACCATTACCCACATGCTTATGTTTGGATTTTCTAATTGGCATTTTCGAAGAGGTGAACATTTAGGTCCAAATATGGAATTCACATGAAATCTTGATACACAAGCAAATGCCATTCAAATTACACGTCCAATTCAACTTGGTTTGTGTTCAGCATTCATTTGCATCAACTTTTGGGCCTCACATGCGCCTGTACAGGCCCATGCATGGAGGACCCAATTCTTATGCACACGAGTATTGCCTTGCATTGCTTCAAGCTCAGCTATAAATACATGCTCCTTTTCCTTCAATTCTCAACCTAATGGCGCCTAAGATGCTGCACAACTGAATCCATAACCATTACCAAAGAAGCTATCTCACTTTCTTTCAAATTTTTTCAGATCCAAAATTCAACTACATCTGGTTGAATCCTTGGATCTAAAGCTTCTAAACCTTCATCATTCAACTCATTGATCTTCTGTTTTGGCAAAGAAAGCAAAGAATCAAGCTCAAATCTCCAGAATTCAAGTGTGCTCTTCAACTGGTATTCTCTTCAAAACTCATCATATATTGATCCATTTGCCTGGCCAAAGTGTTTTCTGAAGTCCTCACCTGAGAGGCAAGCTAGTGGTAGCTTCAATTTTGTTTTTCTTTGATCTGCATTTTTCATACCTGAATCTTCCACCTCAGATTTCTTAACCTATAGGAATCTTGAGTGTGATTCAAGGTTACAGGGGTGATGTACATCACCCTAGCTTCATTTTGGTATAAGGATCGTGCAAAATGGTGAAGGTTTGAAAACCTGCAAATCTGGTCGGAATTTGGAAGCTCACCGGAGAAGAAGGTGGCTCTGGTGGCCGCCTATTGCCAGTTTGAATCTGGATCGTTGGATCTCATCTCCAGATTCAATCCCAACCTTTAGATGTTATGACTTTTGTTTAATCAGCGTGTGGTTGCATTGACCTAGACTCACCATGAGCGCGCGCTTCAGGGCCATCAGATTGGCCACGTCAATTAATGAACGTGATCCAACGCTTCCTGATTTTCCACTTTTTTTAATTTCTGATTTTATTTTCTTTAATTCCCTTTTATTTCAAAAATTCATATCTCTCTCATTTTTAATCCAAAAAATATGGGACCAATTGCATTCTTCTCCAAATAAATTCTAGCTTCTATTTCTGATTTTTAATATTTTTTATTTTGTCATTTGATATTTTTTATGAATTTTCTCTTTTCTGGTTATTTTAATTCATTTTTAAATAGTTTTTGATATTCAAAAAATACAAAAATATTTTCCTAACCTATTTGAATGATGATGGATCTATGAAAAATATTCTCATCATTTTCATAATTGATTTGAGATTTATTTGAGATTTTAGTTCAATTAGGTTGTTTTTATTCATTTTTAATTGATAAAAAATAGTTTCTGACTTTTAAAAATGCTGAAATTTTTTGTCAAACTTTGTTTGACCTTGTTGAACTTAGGATAAATCACTTGGACCTTTCAAGGTTGATTTGAAGTGATTTTTAAGTTTGACCTTTCTTTTTTTTTAATCCAAGTTTATTTTAATATTGAAAATGCCAAAAATATTATGCTTCTTGTTTGATCTCCAATCTCCATCTCATTTCTGATTTCTCATTGTTTGACTTTGACTTTCAATGTCATTTGGTCAATACATATGGATTGGTACATCTTATTTCACTTTATGCATTTTTGATCTTTCCATTTCCTTATCCATTCTTCATCTTCTTCTTCTTCTTCTTCTTTCTTTTGATCAATGAGTTGAAGGTTGATAAGTTAGCATTGATTAGGGAGACTTAATCTTCCTTGATTCAAATCTAATTCATCTTGATCAATTGATCAAGTGAATGGCTTTGCATTAAGGATAGGTTGTTTTCTAAATCATGCAAAAGGCTTAAACCAATACAAGATCAATTCTCTTCTTCTTTTTGGCATGGCAAGTTGTTGGAACTTGGTTCACTAATCAAGACTTCTAACTTGTGTTGTTGCCTACATTATTATTGACCGTCAGATAGTTGTGACTTCTACATAAGTCCAATTACGATTGCTTAACATATCGCTAAATTTGCCTTATGGCGCACTAATTACTAACACTAACCATTACCAATTAACATTTACTTTTTGCTCTTTACTTTTATGCAATTTACTATTCTTGTACATATTATCCATTTGCTTTTCTCTTTGCTCACTTGAGCACATGTTTATGTTAATGCCATTTTCCTTTTGCTCACTTGAGCACATAATTGTGTATATATTATTATGCTTGTGTTTTGTTTTGATTGTTGAGAATCAAATGCAAAGAAGTGGACTTAGATTCTAGGACATACCCTATGCAAAGAATGGAGAAATGGACTTAGATTCTAGGACTTTCCCTATACAAAAATTGGAGTAAATGGACCTTAATGATGAAGATGGATTAGAAGGACCAAATCTCTAAACTCACTCTTGTCCATTCTTGATTTACTTCATGGAACTTTTGATGTGTGTGCTTTTGTGCTAGGGAATTCCATGAGAGCTCAAATTGGAGAAACCATTGCCATGTTCATCCAAAGTGAAAGATACAAGATACATTGAGGATCTCTTAAGAGGCTTGTTTGATAATTGCTTATTCTTTGTGTGATTGCTTATTCCAAAGGATGGGAGCTACTTGGATCATCAATATGATCTCAAGAGAGGGACTCCATTGTGGTTTTGATTCTTCATCCCTCATCTTTTTGCTTTACTTAGGACCTTAGCCATTCTTCTTCTTCTCCCCATTCTAACCCAAGCCAAAACTCTTTGTGCAAACATTCAACCATTGTTTTCAAACATTAGAAACCTAAGCCTTATGCTTTTGATTTTCAAACCTTCTTTTCATAACACTTATTTTGAATTGAACCTTTAAGTCAACTTTGACCATTTTTGGATATACTTCTAATTGGTAAATATAACCCACTCAAATGTCTTTTTGTGGTTCCAATGGCCACTTCCTTAATCAAATTTTCCATAACCTTTAGCTATTAGGTTTGAGGTATCCTTGTGGTAGATGTAATACTCACCTATATCCTTAGTGATGGACAATGAGTCTTCCATGTTTATTATAGGGTTAACCCCTCACTAGCATGTTGAAGTTATCCTCACATGGTGGATTTGTGGTTTGGTTGAGTTTTCTCCCTTTGATAACAAAAGACCTTAAGGCTTTTGGACCAATCAATTCACCAACTCATTTTTGAGATTTTTACCCCGAATTACGAGGTTTTGATCCTAATCTTTTTTAAGATGGTACGTAGGCAATGGGTTTATCCATCGAAACACAAAATGTAAATAACTTGTACATTCTCCTCTCATCTCTTCAATCATGTTTGCACAAATAAATTTTCACAAAATAACAACCTTGCAACAAGTATGAAAAGGGCTCCCTAGGATTACCTAGGATGTTTTGGGTGCCTAACACCTTCCCATTACATAACCAACCCACTTACCCAGATCTCTGTTTCTCTTTTACTAGTTTTTGTTAAAACTTTTAGGTTTTTGTTCGCTTTCTAACCATTCCTTTGGATAAATAGAAGTGCGGTGGCGACTCGACTTGTATGGTTTACCTTGGATTTAGTCAATATCTCTAATTGTAACGAATACCCTGCTACATTAAGAAAATAAAAGATAACACTTTATTGGTTCTAGTCTACGTTGACGACATCATATTCGGCTCAACAAACAAACAAATGTGTGAAGAATTTTCATCAATGATGCAAGGAGAATTCAAGATGTCCATGATGGGTAAGATGAATTATTTTCTTGGACTTCGAATTAAGCAACCGAAGGATGACATCTTCATCAACTAATCAAAGTACTACAAAGAGTTATTAAAAAGATTCAACATGGATAGTTGCAAGGCAATGTCTACTCCGATGGGATCCAGATCTTATGTTGATCAAGATGAATCAGGTGTTTCGATTGATCTAACAAAGTATCAAGGTATGATTGGTTCCTTACTTTATTTGACGACAAGCTGTCCCGATATTATGTTCAGTGTGTGTCTTTGTGCTTGCTTTCAAGCCAATCCAAAAGAATCACATCTCACCGCTGTTAAGAGAATCATGAAATATCTCAAGGGAACAACAAATGTCGGCCTATGGTATCCTAAAGGTAGTATTTGCAACTTAGTTGGTTATTCTGACGCTGACTATGCAGGATGTAAAATTGATCGAAAAAGTACTAGTGGTACATGTCACATCCTTGGAAATGCATTAGTTTCATGGGCTTGCAAGAAACAAGCATGTGTTGCTCTAAGCACTGCCGAAGCAGAATACATAGCCGCAGGTAGCTGTTGCACTCAAATACTTTGGCTTAAGCAACAACTTCGTGACTACGAACTCGATCTTGGATGCATTCGTCTTCTTTGTGACAACACAAGTGCGATAAACATTACAAAGAATCCGATCATGCACTCAAGAACCAAACATATTGATATTCGACATCATTTTCTTCGTGATCATGTGCTTCAAGGAGATGTCGAAGTCACATTTGTGGATACTCATAATCAACTTGCCGACATATTCACAAAACTTTTGGCGCGAGAACCATTTTACAAAATTTGAAGGGAACTTGGGATTCTAGATGAGTGTGATATATAACTCATCAAAATAACATAAAAAAAGGTGCACTCTTTCTTTTAATATCTTGTAATTAATTATTTATAGTTATTAAAATGTGTTTGTTATAATAAATGTGCTTGTTTATGTGTTAATTTAAGTATTTTTCAAAAAAAAAATTGTGTCAATCGATTGATGGTAGGATGTCAATCGATTGGTCCCTCTCAATTTCTCAAATTTCATTTTACTGAAAGTTTCTACAATCGATTACATAATTGAAACAATCGATTGGTTCCTTACCTTTTTGTTTTAAAATTTACTTTCAACCAATCGATTGCATCTCCTACATCAATCGATTGGTCTTTGTTACTTTTCAATTTTTTTTACATAACCAATCGATTTGTCTTGCATGTCAATCGATTGATCCTTTAAAATTTTTGTTTTATTTAATTAAGGATGCGCATGATTCTCTTCCACTGTGTATTTAATTTTGGCCATGTGAATTCTGATTCTACTGATACATTTTCCTATTACATTTACTATTATTTTGTCCTTTCCTTCTTTTTTTTCTCCTATTCTTTCTACTTTTCCTATTCTCTAGTAAATAGCATTTACCAATATATTCCATATCTTTATTTCACTTTATTTTTTCTTTTATTACTTTTTACTTTCTTGGTCCAACTACTTGTTTCACATTACTACAATCCACCACCACCATAAAGCCACTTCTCCCCTTCATCACTTTTCTAGCATTCACGCCTATACACTTCTCTTCAAAGGGTTTTTGGTTCATCTTTTATTTCTCTCTCCAAGCATTTTTCATGGAATCTCAACTATCATCAAAAGGAAAAGGCAAAGGCAAAGCTTCTTCCTCTAGAGGCTCTCTTGATTTATCAAGGCTTTTTACAACGAAAAATCAACAAGAAAGGTATGAAACATTATTTTTCCAAAAGAAAATTATGAAGCCTAAGTATATCACTTTTGATACTTTTCCTGAGGAAGTGTTTACCTTTCCTAATGTCTTTGAGGAATTAGGTTTGTGTGACCTAATTGGATGCCATTTAAATTTTTACCCTGAACTAGTTAAGGTTTTCTACTCCAATATAGTAAAGAAGAAAGGGAAATTAACATCTGTAGTGAAAGGAGTCCCAATCTCTTTAACTGCATCTAATATTTGTGCTATTTTTGAAATCCCTCATGGTGGTCATAAGTTTGTTGGGACAATTGCTCAGTGGGAAAACTATAGCAAACATGCTTTTTACTATAGTTTAAGTCGGTTGTCCAAACATCAATTTTATAACAAGAGAAAGAAGAGTTTTGGAGGAGATAACCCGGAACGAGTCTACTGGTCCCCAACAAAATTTTCTATTGATGACAGGATGTTACACTATTTTCTGGTATATGTTGTTGTGCCAAGACTTTCCAATCACTGCACTGTCACCGATCCAGAAATGATGCTTCTCTATTCCATCAAAACTCACTTCCATGTTGAT